>NC_084522.1:14749818-14957318 GCF_024500385.1 Phyllopteryx taeniolatus
GTAACAAACAAAATCAAATGACTCTAGTGTGACTTTAATTAGCATAATGGGGTTGAGTAACCTAATTTAAACGTTAATTTGAAGTAACATCTTTCAGTTGGCCAGTTCAATGTGTTCCAGGCGATTCTCCTCGTTACCACTGGGGGGCAGTAGATCGATTTAAATGATGCTAACAGCGAGGAAGTAGTAGTTGAACGGATCCGGAAAAGATGTGCAAGAGAGCATTTTAAGAATATTATGTATATTATTATTATTATATATTGTATGTATTTGCGCCCTTTTAAAGTGGTCAATTATTATCATAGTTTTTTTTTTAATTTTTTTATATACAAGCGTGACCGTAATCAAGGCCTTCGCTGTTAGAAAGCCATTGCCATATATTGGCGCCCCGTAGCTAAAACTTCTTATAGCAACAGATCAGCGAGCAGCTGTTTGTACGCCGCAATGGACTCCTGGGTTCGGTTCAACTCGCAAAGCCAAGGCAAGGAAAGGATTATACGGTAATATTATTCACTGCCTCGCTGTGTTTGTTACACGCTCAGTATCACTAAAGTGACTTGGAACACGGCGAGTTAGCAACTTGTCAAGAAGTGCTAATAGTTCGTGAACCTGGCAAATACACTTTCAGCGCATGGTGACTGATGTCGACTACAGTGTGGACGATGATATGGAGGGCTCGGATGTTCTAACGTTGCGCCACTGTTATGAATACATCCAAAAGACATTTACGACCGAGTTCTATTCTTGTGGCTCGAAGGTGTGTGCAAGTCGGAACGCGCCATCGTTTCAGTAGTAAAGTCATAATTACAGTAAATGTGTGTGGGGAAAAAAACAACGCTATGCCACAAATCTAAAACAGTCCAAATCGGAAGGGGAAATAAATGTACGGTGGTAATTATTCACTATTCACACCTATGGGCAATTTAGTCTTCATTGAAGCTAACATGCATGTTTTGGGAATGTGGGAGGAAAACCAAAGCAAACACCAACAAACAAAACCATGAAACATGTTGTGCATATATTTGTTTGTTGCTTTACAGGGCTGCTCAATATGCCTGCACACTACTGGGCTACACACTGCACAAAGGTGGAGCAGGAGCAGAACTTCGCAGAACTGTTAGTCAACTGGAAGCACACATGAGCCTGACGAGAAAGTGTAAGTCAAATACAGTAGAAGCTCTACTGCAACTATTTATATTGTACCAAAAAAGCGAAGTACAACTTCTCTGTACTTAGGCAGTGATTCTTTAGCGTAGCACCACACTTTGAGAATCATCACGCAAATGATGAGCTCCTAGTGCAACTTTCTAGTTGAATGTTTCCAAGTCATCCAGCGTGGTGAATGCGTCGTGCTTGTGTGTCAGTGCTGCGTCTGGGGAACTCGGTTGAGGCCGTGGAGGCAGCAAAGAGGGCTATCCATCTCTCTGACAGCATACTGAGGCTCTGTCTCACCGTCAGCCACCTCAACAGAGCAATGTACTTCGCCTGCGACAACGTCCTCTGGGCGGGGAAGACGGGGCTCATATCCAAACTGGACCAGCACAAATGGAGCCAGAGATCTTTTAAGTGAGTCCACATGTCAGTGGCCAATGATTCCATATAATCTGTGTTGCCATGATATGGTGGAGCTCAGTTTGGTTTTCCATTGTACGGTTCGGCCCTATCAATTATGCACACATAACGAGCCATTTTTACAATGCTCATTGTGTTTTCTTTGTTGTCATTCTGTTTATAGTGTTTGTGTGTGGTTATATGTTGCAGGTACTACCTATTTGCTCTGATCCTCAACCTGACTCGAGATGTGTATGAGCTGCACCTCCTCGTGGAGCGAGAAGCACGTCACAGAGCGGCCAAATCTCCCCCCTCACATGACCCCGGTCCCGCCCTGATGGCTCCTGACCTGTCGTCCCCTTCGTCGCCAGCCGCCGCCGCTTCGGCCGCCCTGCCTTACCTGTCTACGTGGCTACACGGGCAGCTCCACCTTTTAGCGGCGGTGCTGTACAACAACCCGCCGCTCCTGTTGGATCTGGTGAAGAACTCGTGCGACATCTTCATCCCGCTGGATCGCCTGGCCATTTACCCCACTGGGACGGGGTTTGTCGGTGCCTGTGGGCTGGCCTCCTCTTTGCTGTCCATCCTCACCATTGTCCACCCTTGGCTTAAACTCAAGCCATGAAGCCACGGACACTGAGGAAGTATGACTGAGAGGGTTGTCTGGTTTTGTTAAGACTTGGATGATCAGCTCAGGCTCAGTGGCAGGTTGTGCATTTGGCACCTGGGCCTTTAGTACAGACTGACCCGACTTAATCCATCACAATTTTAGAAACCATCAAAAATGACTACAACAGCACGCAACTGTGCCCAGTACCTTATCCGGAGCAGTTGCTTATTAAATGTATTAATGTGTGCAGTTCCTTACAGATGCGTTCTGCTTGTTGGCTCTGACCCACCAATGAGAAGACAGAAAAATGTTGACATCATTAAGGGCAGCACCCTGGCCCTGCGACGACTAAATTGAAATCTGAATCGTGAGACAAACAGTCTCATTCCCAGTAGAGTTTGTTACATTGACCATAATGATTCTAAAGACCAAGGGCGAATTAGATTTACATGGCAACACACAGATGCTGAAATTTGATTGGACAAAACATATCTAGCATGTACTGGAGGTAGCGTAGTCAAGAGAAACATGACAAACCCTTCAGGCATTTTAACTGATGTTCGGTTAACAATTTAATGTTGTCTTCATCAACATTTTTCACATTTGATTTAGTGGCTCCCACATTGATCTGTTTGTGTGCATCCTCGTTTGCCATAAATTGTGGTTTTGTAATAATTGGGTGGGTTTTTTTTGGGCTTATTGTGATAGTGCTCCTACAATTTGCTGTGTGTGAAAATGGAACAAACGCTATTTCAATTGTGCTTATGGGCATTTGAAATCAGTGCTCATTTGACAGACTTACTGTATTTAGAAAAGCGAACGCCTAAAATTGGAATCAAATTATTTCTGCCTGTATACTACATTTACCATGTTGAGTGGACCATTTTGGGGATTAGGATTTTGCTTACATTATGACAAGACTCAAAGACAATAAAAACAAGTTTAGTTCAGAATAACAGCTTCAAATAAAAAAACAACTTGTAGCCAATCCTTTTTTTTCTTGAACACGTGATCGAAAATTAGAATCCTGCTGATGTTTTTGTCCACGTGACAGCTGAGCACCCCTCCTCAATAAATTTAGCAAGGGACTGGAAAGAAGGGATTAAAAAAAAACAACAACTTTCAGTTCATTAAGACGCGACTTAATTATTGATAACAGCAAGCCATACATCCATGTCAATCCTGGGTCTCCATGCTGTCATCCTCTCCATCCCCTCCATCCCCTCCATCCCCTACTTCCTCCAGAGCCTCATCTTCCTCCTTCCTCTCAGGGGGTTTCTCATAGGCCTTTTCGGAAGGGGTCACTATCACCCCGTCCCAAGTAGACATCTCGGTAGCCAGATCTGCAATAGTTATCATTGATACAATGATTACCTACCGCCATGCTTGGGCGTGTATCTATAGTGCCCTATAGAACTTACAACTAGCATCTCCGTCCAGGCCAAGGATCTTCCTGAAACCGCCGTGTGACAGGACCCTCACCAGTGTCTGAGCTGTGAAGCACACCATGTCCTGCACAAAATACACAAATATATTAAGCTACAGGACCTTTTTTTTTTTCTTTTCCCAAATTTGATAGAAAAGACCAGACAGTAAACTAAGTACCGGAGAGGTTTCCATGTTAGGAACCACACGACATGAACTAGTAAACCAAGCGAAGGGCTTGGTTATGGAATGAATTCAACTCACAAGTCAAGGTTCTACCGTACAAATAAAGAGACCGACCTGCTGTTCCAGAGTCATGACTGTGTGCACTCGGAAGTTTCCACTCTCACAGGGGTCAGTGATACCCACCGAGCCGGGCAGGAAGAGACCGGCGGCCAACATCTGCAGGCAGCGCCTTCAAAACATTATGTAGGAACCAAACGGTGGGGGCGTCGGGGGGTTAATCCACAGTGTAACATGACAGTGTATGTGAAAAAGAGGTGAGCAGGAACTGACCTGTAGGCTACATTTAGAGACAGTGGCTGCCTGGATGGATTGTTCATCACTGCAGAGTGCCCCTGGAATTAAAATAATACATATTAAAATAACGTGCACCAAGCAGCTCTTAATGTGGATGTGTGTGTGTCGCTCTCTCGCTAACAATGTAGCATTTATTTCATCGAATTAGTCTATAAAATTTGTGCTGACCAGCGTCTGAAGAGTCACGTTGACCGGACACAGCGCCGTGCTGCCCGACAATGTCGAACGCTGGACCCCCCCCAATATCGAAACAATTGGTGTTACAGCCGTAACGAGTGAGCGACCAGTAATTTCCATGACAAAATATGGACATTCAATAACATTTGACAGCTGTGCATATCATGTGTGTGTGTCAACGGACTTGTGATCTTACCAGTAAGTCCAAAATCCAAGGAGTCAGAGGCTCGAAGCCGGGGAAGCGCAGCCTGACGTCCTTCAGAAGGCGGATCAACACTTTAACCCTGAATATCAGGGAATGACACAACAGGTTTAGGTGAGGGTTTTTGGAGAATGGCGAGTATCGGAAAAAGCAAAGGGGACCTCACGTGGATTGAGAAGCGTTTTCCTCAAACCAGCGGGCGTGGCGGATGGCAGCGAGGGCGCTCTGCAGTACCTTGATGTCCACTGCAGACGAAATAGTCCTAATAGTTAACATAGACATGACGTGTGTTTGTATGACGGTGTGCATGTGGGTGCGGCTAGTACAGTGTAGCTCTGGGTCCAGTTTGCGCAGGTTGGGAGGGACGGTGGTGATGAGGATCTTGACAGTAGCGTCCGCTGAGCTGATCTCAAAGCCCGTCTCATTGGTCAGCATGGACAGCACTGGCACACACACACACACACAAACAGTCAAATTGATGGCCGGACACCGTACTGCCCCTCCCCCCAAAAATATCTGGAACAATACCGCCGTGACGAGTCAGCTCTCAGTGATTTCCGTAACAAAATACGGACATTCCGTAACATTCGACAGCTCTGCTTTCCTACCCTCACCTATAGTTACAAGCTGTGGGCCGTGATTGAAAGAACAAGATTGTGGATACAAGCGACCAAAATCAGTTTCCTCCACAGGGTGTCTGGACTCTCCATTAGAGATGGGGTGAAAAGGTGGGTCATTCAGGATGCGCTCAGAATCGAGCCGCATCCTGGACACACTGGAGACACTATGTCCCCCGGTTGGCTTGGGCACGTCTTACGATACCCCTGGAAGTGCTGCACAAAGTGGCTGGGGAAGGGGAAGGGGAAAGTTCGCTGCTAAAGCTGCTGCCCCCACGACCCTGACCTTGGATAAGCTTTACTAGGTTTAAAGTTCCTCAGTGGTACCTTCAGTAGGGTCCTGTGTGCGAAGAGTATCCACCACTTTGTTGCCCAGGGCTGCAACAGCCTCCACTAAAATACAAATACACAGAATGATCAGACATAAAGGAGACAATGGTTTTTTTTTGAACAAATTATGATAGCTCCCAGGTGTCTTAACATGTCAGTGGCACGCTTTTGTCAAAATATTATGTTATTGTTATTAGATGTTGTAAAAATGCAGAATATTTTAACATTCTGCTTTTATAGTGTAAAAACAGTTTTTTTTTTTTGTGTGCAAATGCTCAATGTTGAGCATCTTGAAAAATTTGCCAGATGTTGAAATACAGAATAGCTTTGATAATGCCACTGAAGCATCTACATACACAAATTAGTTAATAACAAGGGAATTACACTATTACATTACAAGCAGCATCTTAATGGAGTAAAACTGGATTCACATGTAGCGGCCACAAAATGTTTCTGCATGTTTCTCAGACTTAAAATTTTCCCCTCATCCAATTTAAATATTAGTCAAAGACAACAAGTAAACACAAAATGCAGTTTTTAAAGGTTTTGTTTTAGGGAGAAGAAAACAAAAAAAAAAAAAAAGGGATTGACCCCCCTGTTAAAACATAACTGTGGTTTATCATACCAGAGTTCAATTTCTCTAGCCAAACCCATCTAGGTTCTGCAGCAGGACAATGATCCAAAGCACACCAGCAAGTCTATCTCTGAATGGCTGAAGAAAAACAAAATGAAGACTTTGGAGTGGCCTGGTCAACATCCTGACCTGAATCCTATTGAGATTCTGTGGCATGGCCTTAAAAAGGCAATTCATGCTAAAAAAAAAAAAGTGGCTGAATTACAACAATTCTGCAAAGTTGAGTGGGCCAAAATTCCGCCGTAAGAGACTCATTGCAACTTATCGCAAACGCGTGATTGTAGTTGTTGCTGCTAAGGGTGGCAGAGGATGGAAAACATTTAAGTGTGACAAACATGAAAAAAAAAATATATATAAATAAATCAGTAAGGGGGCAAACACTTTCACACCACTGTATAGAGGCATATAAATTGGAAAAAACAACTAGTCTCATGTTTGTTGATCATGTCAATGAGAATGAGTTAGTTTTCTCTGGTTACCATTCATTTTTACCATGCTTAACAATTCTAAGGTACCGTAATGTGTCGTGTATAATGCGCACACGCAAAGTTGACCTAAATATTCGATGTATAATGCATTTTTACAATGGATGATTTTGTTTCTACCCATATGATCAAAATAAAGTATTTTCTCAAATAATTATTCTGGTTAAGCACTTTATTTGAACGTGTAATACTTTTTTTTTTTTTTTATTTACTTGCTCTTATTTTGGCGGCACGGTGGAGGACGGGTTAGAGCGTCTGCCTCACAGTTCTGAGGACTGGGGTTCAATCCCCGGCCCCACCTGTGTGGAGTTTGCATGTTCTCCCTGTGCCTGCGTGGGTTTTCTCCGGGCACCCCGGTTTCCTCCCACATTCCAAAAACATGCGTGGTAGGTTGATTGAGGACTATAAGTTACCCGTAGGTGTGAATGTGAGTGTGAATGGTTGTTTGTTTGTATGTGCCCTGCGATTGGCTGGAAACCAGTTCAGAGTGTACCCCGCCTCCTGCCCGATGATAGCTGGGACGGGCTCCAGCACGCCCGCGACCCTAGTGAGGCGAAGCGGCTCAGAAAATGGATGGATGGATGCTCTTATTTTGAAATTCACAGCCTTACTTTTATTTGGTAAATGAGAAAACACAGTTGTGCTCATATGTTTGATTACCCAGGCAGAATTTGTAAGACGGGTAAAAAAATGTTTTAAAGAAAACATGAAGGGCTAGGCAAAACACATTTAATTGTATTTTAATGGGATTCAATTAAGCTGTCAAGCATTATCATTAAACAAAACATAACCATAAAGAAATGAATGATGGTTGTTGTTCAGTCATATTTATAAAGAAGAGAATACATCACAAATTCTGCCAGGGTATGTAAACTTATGAGCACAACTGTACATAGTCATACGTACCCCTGTCATATTGGAATGAACGTGAAGGGTACACCTTTTTCATAACCTCTAGGTGGCGGCATATTAGAATCCAAGTGTACACCTTTCTCATACCCTCTTGGTGGCGGTGATGTTCGAATGAAAGTGTACAGCTTTTTCATAACCTCTAGATGGCGGCATACATTTATAAAATGTGAATTCCCCCCCCCCCATTTCCCCCTATACCCATGTATAATGCGCACTATTGACTTTTGACAATTTTTTGGGGGGGGAATTCACATTATACACGAGAAATTACGGTACTTATTAAAATGAAAAGCCAACACAGTGCCAAATTACTGGAAATAAGCCAAATGAATATTAGCATTCATGGTTTAAGTAAATTAAAACGTCTTAGATTTCTTTATAAATTATAATTAATAGGATTAAGTTTTAAAATTAACTTGAATCAATTACATTTTATTAAGTACAACAGCAATCTAGGACCTTGTTGTGTGTAATTACCACGGATTTAAAAAATAAATAAACCACAGATTTATAGCTTGGCTTTCGATTCAGGGGACACTACGTCTGACTTTTGTGGTTATCTCCCCTAAGTAAGAAAACTAATAACACCTTGAGGCTGATCGGCTCGCTCTCTATCTTTGAGACTTTACGCACCATGAAGGCGTCACAGATCCTTCCGCCTTGTGCTATACACATAATATAGTACCGTACAAGACACCACCGATTGAATTTACTTACCCGATCCTTCTCGCTGTGAGAGCCCTAGCCCGTCCAATAGTAGTTTCGTTGATTTCAGATAATTTTGCAGTGTGCATGCGGTTGTGTTTGTCAAAATTTTTTTTTAGCTGGCTGCCTATAACGCTTTCCACAAACTACTGCAAGTAATTTCTGCAATATTTAATTACATTTGCACGCTGACGACAAAGGGAACAATGCATTTCATCGACATCACCCTCTTTGAATGTAAAATGAAAGCATGTAGGGCTTTTCGCCCAGTTTTCAACCATTGGTGAGCTTAGCATGTCGCATTTTATTGTCTGCTAGCTGCCATGAGCTCCCTCTGACTTTTGACCAACCAACGATAGCATAGCCGTTTACCCCTGCTTGCTACAGTTGTCATTTTTGTCATCAACCCAGGCTCCCTTCGTCAAATTATGAGAAATAAAAAAACATTAAAAACGGATATTGTAGCGATGGAAATAAATAAATACATCACAAAAGAGCTCATTTTACGTAGCATTTGTTGATGTGATACCGGACCGTGCACTCACGTGTTGGAAGAATCTTGAGGATCACAACCAGGTCAGCAACATTGTGGCCACTTGTCATGGTACCCTTCTTGTAAGAGCCCACCTGACGCACCTCTTCAATTTGCTGCGAAGAAAGACACATTTCAGTAAATGACATTAACTACTTCACAATACTGGCTACTTGAAGATTTGACACATTTGCAACAATGAAAACGTGAGAAAGAGGCCCCTC
The DNA here is from genome assembly GCF_024500385.1 of Phyllopteryx taeniolatus. NCBI lineage: Eukaryota > Metazoa > Chordata > Actinopteri > Syngnathiformes > Syngnathidae > Phyllopteryx > Phyllopteryx taeniolatus. The sequence continues at coordinate 14,758,763 of NC_084522.1, forward strand.
ACACCCCACTTTTCAAGGAGAATCCTCAAAATTATAAACTGCCGAGAAATTTCACAAACCAAAAGGTTTGTAATCCCAGAACAACGCATTTGAAACCTGTAAAAACAATGTTCTCACTACTTTGCCATGAAAAACAAAAAACTGGAATTTGCCATGTTTTTGCCTTTGCCCATGTACAATCACTCTACATTTGTTTTTTGTTTTTTACATAATCCCATAACATTATGTCATCACGCAGCACAATCGGTTACTATCGTACTTACCGGTTTTCATTGGCTAGTTTTATAATGACCCAGAAGTGTTTTTCATACAAATATATACTGTAATTATGCCTTTACTATTGCGTTGATTTTAGACTATGGCACGCTCAAACTGCAGTCAAGTTCACACCTAAAACTATTCTATAATTTTATAACAGTAATAAGAATATTCATTATTACTCACCACTTCAAAGTTACCAGGTGCAACAATCAGGTTATCGATGACGTTGTTGATCTTTGTGACCAGTGACAAGATGGAGGACTGCAAATGTAGATACAGCCCATTAAAACAAGGGTCCCGTCATGCAATTTAAATCTGTTTTCACAACGGTAAGTCATAATGAATATTACAATCTTGCGAATCTCTACTGACCTGCTCTGTAGGCGAAGGACTCAGGTCTTGATTTCTCTTCAGCAAACACTCGCTGAACGCACTCTCATCAGGCGCAGGCTTCACTCTGGGGAAGGCCATCTCACACTGACGAGAACAATTATTTATCTTAATACAAACTACCCAAATGACACTTCCAATCAAGTAAAAAAAACACTGCGCAAAATACTGAAATGATACAGTTGTAAGCCAGGCAACTGTGATGGCACTCGTGTTAAAAGGGGCTAAATGAATGAATTTACTAAGGTTTTCCAAATTTGTCTCAAATGTCCAGCTCCGTATGAGGCTTGAAGTCATTTTTACCAATTATAACACTAATTTCACATATTTGAGTCTAAGCTTTGAGAATAGTTATTGGGTCACTGCTCTGTTCTTTTAGTTCTTAAACTGTTCAAAATGCATACTTAAAGCAGTAACTTGGGGTGGATTTATACTGCATGGTTCAAGTGACTTAATTCAGATTTTTTTTGCTCAAGTGGTGCAATTCGCACACGACTCAGAAACTCGCAATGAATTAACAATTGTAAAAATGAACTCATGCAACTGCTGTTATGCTGTAAAATCAGATATGACATAATTGCCATGTGACACAGTCAATATTTTATTTACTCACCACATAAAAATCGAACGGGATGTGTGGAACAAATGGACGATACCTAAACAGTGAAATGAAATGTACAAAGTAATGTATTACCGTAAAAGCACAGGAAAATATCTAATGTAAACAATATAGGCTATGAAGCATAGTATTTGTGGGTGTAATTATTACAGTGTGGTACATAATCATTATATACTAAAACTACAACAGATTTATGATCATATCTGCATCATTATCAATTATTAGCATAGCAACCAGGTGGCTCAACTCACCCCTGGACCATTCCTCCACGGGACCCAAAGCGGCCTCCTCGACCCCTGCCGCGGTCCCCTCTGAACACAAACATAAAGATATGCCCGACATGCTCGTCAAAGCCACTTTGGGGGGGGGGGGGGGGGGGATTGTGGATTAATCTAATAAACGGGACTCGAGTGAGTCAGTCATTCATTCATTCACTCACTCACTCACTCGCTGGCTGGCTCACTCACTCACGCAGCTAGCGAAGACATGTGCTAACAGATGAGCAAGTTCTTCATCTACCACAAGCGGGAATTAAATGAAGTCAAACATAAACGGGTGCATTCAGACAAAGGAGCTAAATCGGACTCATGATGTAGAATACATCTTTAAAATAATACTAATTATCCTTTCTGAACACCATTGGCTAGTTTTCAGGCTAAGCTATCGACCGCACTACTGTGGAGCCAGGAGAACAATAGATTACTCAACCAATTAACATCTCCCCTGTACATTACAGTCAATCACACAAGAAAAGAAGCTTTCAGCATAATTGGCTTATTTTCCTACCTCATTGCGTACGACGTTTTGGCAATCAATTGAACAAAAATTTGCAGGGGAATTGATATTAACCGCCTCCGAAGGATCGGCTACGACTTCCGCTTTCTTCTTCTGGGCTTTTATTACTGTCGGAAAGGCAACCATGGGAAGCAATACTGCCACCGCCAGGTTTGGGGTGGTAAATGCGTACGGTCACTGAAAAACGTCACGTCAAATTTAGAGAATATTTTCCGTATTTAGTAATAATATTTAGCCGCAAGACAGAATCTCTCTCTCTCTCTCTCTCTCTATATATATATATATATATATATAATATACTATACTTTATACATGTTTGTAGCTCTGATACTCCTTTAGACATTAATTTGAATTAATTAGACAGAAATCTTACCAGAGGTGTGTTATCTGTTTTACATGTATTGTTGCAGCAAAGGGGAGACCAAATTATAATGTAACACTAAACCCACTCAGTGACTTTTAAGCAAGTCTTGTCAGACAAGTAATCTTATTTAAATGGAAAGACACAAACATGCTCATGAAAATGAACTCGCTGTGTGTAGACATGCTGGAATTCAAGTGCAGGCTGCAGGGCAGGTGGGTGTGCCTTGTTCATTCATAAAGTGGACTGAGGGGTATACATGTGTATATAAAAGCAGAAGCTGCATCAGGATCTCCCACATTGTCAGCCGCTGCAGTCATGACCCGCCCAACTAGTAGAGTCCAACTCCTTGCGCTCCTGCTATTCCTGAGCAGGAGTTGCACCGCTTTCTCCAATGACGCCACAGAGTCACTCAGTGCACAGCCGACCCACGCCACTCAGGACGAGCCACCTAATGAAGATACAAACCAAGCAAGGAATGGTGGGAGACAGCAGTCTAAACTAGTCAATAATGGTGAGTAATGCACCTTCACACACTGACAAATGTTTTAGTGGACTACTATATCTGTCATCCAGATTCAAATTCTCTGGGTACTTTATTTAGTATACCCCGCACAATCAAATGTGAGCAAATATATATATATAAAAAAAAAAACAGTTTACAAGATAACAATGCTCAGTTTTGAATGAAACTGTCAGAAAGGTATGTTTGCGATTGCGGTTGCAGTGTAATTGGCGGAAAGCGGCACTTGAAGCAAAGACTTTGCAAAAGTACAACAAAAGCCTTTTACGGGCACCTCAAAATGCATGCAATCTCATGATGCAAGGAATACCTCTGCACCATTAGTGTAACGGGGAGAAAGGAGAGAAACTCATGATGTGGCCTCTATCATTCCCTGACCTTAACCCTGTTGAGAACCTACGGCGCGAAAGATTTATGTGGGTGGAAAGCTGTCGCAAAAGATCTATGAGGTTTGGAGGCAGTTCACATCCAAAACAGCAGCTTTAGTGGGCGACCAAGACATCCTGAAATTGAAGCAGAAAAACAAAAACAAAAAAACAAAGAAAAAACTTCAATGGATCTAAGACTGGTGACGCTGCTATGAAATAAGGGGTCCTATGTTAAAATGTAACTTGAGCTGTTAAGATGTTTTTGATTGAAATAGCTCTTGATTTCAGTCAATGACCTAATGCTGCAAATTCAACATATGACTATTTTCAGTTCTTTAAAACATCTAAAATGTCTTCAAACTCTGTTGGACGTAATAATTTGGAAGTATGCATTTGAAGTTTTTTATTTTTCAAGAAAAACACTATCATTATGAGGTATGTTCAAAATGATTCCACTTAGGCTGTAACAGCTGGCAAACTGAAAATTAGGCTGGCTGTCATTTCCATCGACGATTTAGAAAAATCAGAGAAAAATATCATTTGCATAATAATTTGGAAGGGAGTGTGCGGTTTTATCTGTGGCGTGGAATTACGCTACACCACACTGAGCACGACAGTGCTTCTTATATGTTCACCCTAAAATGTAACAAAATAAGATTACCAAAATAGACTTCTTCCTATGATGCAGTGAAATTCTACACCGCCGCAGATTTTAATCATAATAATGAACATATTGTTCCATTAATGTTAACCAATTCATTTGCCGTGCCCCAGGACCAGACCAAAGCCAGGTGGGCTGCAGGGAGTTGAGATCAACCAAGTACATTTCAGATGGCCAGTGCACCAGCATCAACCCCATTAAAGAGCTGGTCTGCGCCGGGGAGTGTCTGCCGGCTCACCTGCTCCCCAACTGGATCGGCGGGGGTTACACCGGGAGGTACTGGAGCCGGAGAGAGACCCAGGAGTGGCGCTGCGTCACTGACCGAACCCGGACCCAGCGCATCTGGCTCCAGTGTCAGGACGGCAGCGCCAGGACCTACAAGATAACAGTGGTGACCTCCTGCAAGTGCAAACGGTACTCCAGACTACAGAATGACTCAGGACACAAGGACACTTCAGTCCACAGCGGCAAACAGAAGAGAAAACACAAGATCAGGGATCAACTCCCTGAGGAGTAAACCAGACTAAACTAATGCAGCTACAAAAGAAATCACCCTTCTCCATTTTTAAGATGTACATTTAATAAATACGTGGGTGTAAGTGGTGCAGGTTTAGTCTACACACTTTTATTAGTCTGGATTCCCCTCAAAGTGACATAGAGTGTAAATGACTGTGTGTGTATTTAGATCATACAGTATGTGCTAGATTAGTTTAAAAAAAAAAAAATTGGTCTGAGAAATATAGTCCTGTAATGATATAGAAACAGAATGTCACTAAATAGAACATAGACCTCACTAAAAAAATAAAAAATAAAAAGAACATTAGTAACACATACAGTACCACAGTAGTATATTATTATTTCTTTGTCCATACGTTCGTTAGTTAGCAGGCTTCTTGCTGGTGGTTCATGGAGGATACGGAACAGCCGGCCAGTGTCATTATAAATCTGGGGCGTGGACTGCTTCAGTGATGCCATATTGACTTAATCGGCGAAAATATCCCACCTTTTATTTCTAAAAGTATTCTAGCTGAACGTATAAAGCAATAATGCATAACTTAAAGATTGTCGTCTGAGAAATACATTTGTCAGCTGTTGTAATTTTGCTTCTTGTATGCTTGTATTCCGAGTAAATAGTGTGTAATTTATTTTTTATACATGAAGAACATGTAAAGTGCCTTTCATAAGTTTGTCTGAAATAAAGAGTTGAATAAGAAGTAGTAGTGTTTGTTATAGAATGCTGCAGGCATACTGTACCAGCCAGACCTAACCCTATAAACAGGAACAACCTAATAACAGAGGCATTAGTCGAGTGATGAAACGCTCTTTTCACCAGATGCCATACTTTGTTTTGTGAAGGGAATACCTTCACCTTCAGACTAGCGGAGCGGCTCATTCCAGCTGCGGCAACATGTTAAGAGACTTCATTGTCTCGTGTAGCCTCTCATTTTTCTAACTCTGAAAGCTGTGGGTGATGGTACACGGTGAATAGAATCACCTGCGCCGGATAGCAACAGGATGTTTGCATTACCTGCACGGGGGGGGGGGGGGGGGGGGGGGGGAGCATTGTGATTTCTTTGTTGCAGATGTGAAGCACAAATGTTGAAGTTGATAATCACTCAAAAAGATTTGATTTTAGAACAAATAAACAATTACACTTGAAGCAGCCTAACATTTGGAGCCAAAATAGATGCTTTCTTATAATTGACCTTCATATTATATTGTGTATACAGTAAGTATAAAGGCACTCAGTAGATTGTACACCTCCTCCAAGGTTGAAAGATTGCAGCCCGCATATCAACACATCTATCTATCTATCTATCTATCTATCTATCTATCTATCTAATATTGTTTGCACATTTTTCGCCCCGAGGTTTAACTCACAAATGGAATGTTTTTGCCAATTTGGCAGGCTGGTCTGCGCCAAGCTGGGCATTTCGGCGCAGCAATGGTGTGCTCCTGGAGATGCGCCTTGCGGCGCGACAAATTGGTGGCAGAAAGTGAGTCTAAACATGCGCCTGCTGAGACCACGTCTAACTTTTGGCGCAGCTGCTCTGGAGTTTGCTGAGTCAGATTGGGGCAAAGGCAGACAGATTCTGAGGTCCACGGGCATGTCTGGTTGCTGTCAGATGTATTACATTCATAAATATGAGAAAAGGATGGCATCAAATGCTTTCGTTATCACCAGCTCATTGTGTATTTAATAAGTGCAGCCACTCACGTTGTCTGTCGCCACACCGCCCAAGAGCTGTGTCAATACACGGATCGCTGCGATTACGCATCGTCCTCTTCCGTATAGAGATGTCTCCACTCTAGACTGTGAGTCCGCCGCAATTAAGGGGAATGAAAGGAGCTGAGTCTGAGTCACTGGGTCTAACTCACATTCACGCAGAATTACGCTACGCACCGTGTAAGATTCAAGCCTGTCACGAAAATAGAGTCCTGCGTCTTTATTCCAGCAAAGTACGAATAAAAGTGCGACTGCCGAGTAGGTAGAACAATAAATATACAAAGTACAAAAGAAAAGGCTTAATAAACAAAGCACTACAGACAAGTAGTACAATTAGCTAACAATCAAGTGCAAACAAACGACTAAATGAGGAAGGAGTGGGGCAAGAAAGACCACTAGGAAAATGCCAGAGCTCGCGGTAAGAAAACAAGGAGCACAAATCAAAGATCCAACTCGGAGCAAAATCGGAGCGAGAGGGATAAAGCGAGGTGAACAGAGGCATGAACGTGCTGCACGGCTCGCACTCTCTCGCCCCGCCTACACCTCTCCCTCATGTGGCAAGACTTTGAGCTCTCGCATCAGCCTACACAGCGACATGGCTCTGCACTGTCGCAGCACCCCTTCAAATCATCCATCCATCCATCCATCCATTTTCTGAGCCGCTTCTCCTCACTAGGGTCGCGGGCGTGCTGGAGCCTATCCCAGCTATCGTCGGGCAGGAGGCGGGGTACACCCTGAACTGGTTGCCAGCCAATCGCAGGGCACATACAAACAAACAACCATTCGCGCACACATTCACACCTACGGGCAATTTAGAGTTGTCAATTAACCTACCATGCATGTTTTGGGGATGTGGGAGGAAACCGGAGTGCCCGGAGAAAACCCACGCAGGCACGGGGAGAACATGCAAACTCCACACAGGCGGGGCCGGGGATTGAACCCCGGTCCTCAGAACTGTCAAACCCAAATGTTTTCCGTATACAGCAAACACAAAGGTGAAGTAAAGGTATTGGCCTCACTGTTCCAATACTGTTGGAGTGGAGTGTACGTACTACCTCAATTTCTCAGGCCGAATAATCCTAAAATATCTAAAATAATGAAGCGTCATGGACAACGGAATCAAAACATATCTCTCATTTTCACATGAGGTGAAGGTAATTAGTCATGAAATATTAGTCTAATATTGCCAGAATGACATGCTTCTTATAAAAGCCTTTTATTTTACATTTTCATGATTAAGTAGTCTTCTTTTCAGAATCTGTTCATCAAAGACAGGATGTAAGCCACATCAAAAAGCCGCAGAAGTTGCTCTTCTACAACACAAAGTCAAAACCAAAATAGAATCATACAAAGGCCTGTTTTGTTATGTGGTCAATGGCTTTAAATAGTCATCGTGGAGTGCCTGAGCTCGCTCCTGCAGACACGCCTGTTACACAGCAGCTGCAGCTACAATGATGGAAAAATCCTCAACCAACAAACGACACCAGGGTGCGTCTTGGCCATGTCTTTGCCATATTATGGAGGATCTCAGTTATCTTACAACCCCAATTCCAATTGAAGTTGGAACGTTGTGTTAAACATAAATAAAAACAGAATACAATGATTTGCAAATCATGTTCGACCTCTATTTAATTGAATACACTACAAAGACAAAACATTTAATGTTCAAACTGATAAACTTCATTGTTTTTAGCAAATAATCATTCACTTAGAATTTTATGGCTGCAACACGTTCCAAAAAAGCTGGGACAGGGTCATGTTTACCACTGTGATACATCACCTTTTCTTTTAACAACATTCAATAAACGTTTGGGAACTGAGGACACTAATTGTTGAAGCTTTGTAGGTGGAATTCTTTCCCATTCTTGCTTGATGTACAGCTTCAGCTGTTCAACAGTCCGGGTCTCCGTTGTCATATTTTACGCTTCATAATGCGCCACACATTTTCAATAGGAGACAGGTCTGGAATGCAGGCAGGCCAGTCTAGTACCTGCACTCTTTTACTACAAAGCCACGCTGTTGTAACACGTGCAGACTGTGGTTTGGCATTGTCTTGCTGAAATAAGCAGGGGCGTCCATGAAAAAGACGTTGCTTGGATGGCAGCATATGTTTCTCCAAAGCCTGTATGTACCTTTCAGCATTAATGGTGCCTTCACAGATGTGTAAGTTACCCATGCCATTGGCACTAACACAGCCCCATAGCATCACAGATGCTGGGTTTTGAACTTTGCGTCCATAACAGTCCGGATGGTTCTTCTCCTCTTTTGCCCAGAGGACACGACGTCCACAATTTCCAAAAACAACTTGAAATGTGGACTCGTCGGACCGCAGAACACTTTTCCACTTTGCATCAGTCCATCTTAGATGAGCTCGTGCCCAGAGAAGCCGTTTCTGGGTGTTGTTGAGAAATGGCTTTTGCTTTGCATAGAAAAATATCAAGTTGCACTTACGGATGTAGCGCCGAACTATATTTACTGACATTGGTTTTCTGAAGTGTTCCTGAGCCCATGTGGTGATATCCTTTACACATTGATGTCGGTTTTTGATGCAGTGCCGCCTGAGGGATCGAAGGTCACGGGCATTCAATGTTGGTTTTCGGCCTTGCCGCTTACATGCAGTGATTTCTCCAGATTCTCTGAACCTTTTGATGATATTATGGACCTTAGATGATGAAATCCCTAAATTCCTTGCAATTGTACGTTGAGGAACATTGTCTCTCACTGATTCCAAATTATTATTATATGGTAGGAAAACTAAAGCAATTATTTTGATAGATTGATTGATTTTATACAAAAGGGCATATACTGTACCCGCTATACTGTAATTCAGTTTAAATATGCTATAATTTGTAGGATTTATATTTTACCTGCATACGTATTTACCTCTGAGCTTAATTATAATTACACTGTTTAATAGTTACGACACTGAGCTGAAGTATACAATTAAGATGTAATGTTATTAAATAAGGGCACCACGGTGGTCGGAGTGACTACCATGGCTGCCTCACAGTCAAGAGGTTCTGTGTTAGAATCTCAGTGGAGGCATTCCTGTGTGGAGTTTAAATGTTCTTCCCGCTACGACTTCCTCCTCCATTCTACAAAAAAAGCAGGTTACTTGAAGACTCTAAATTGTCCATAGGTGCATAGGTGTATCAAGCCCATTTCCCAATCCCTGCACTCCTAAAATCCAAGAGATCCCCAAAAATGATTTAAACTGTATGTCAGTTTTACACGACATAGAAAAGTGTAAAACCACAGTACTTGGTTGGAAACGTAATATTGTAACAAAAAAAGTTGTTTCTACGAGATAAAACATGTCATAATGCATACTGTATGTACCATTTATTAGCATTATTTCATTACTTTACTTTCGTGAAGGCTAAACCTTCCCAATAGTTGAATTGTGCAATTATACCTGTAAATGTGTCGGGGGAGTGCATGTGAGAACTGTTCCAGAGACACAATTCATCACATCATCAAAAATAATGAGAGCAAAAGTCCATAAAAGTAGACGTAAGACTGAGGTGGCCCATTACAGCGCACATTAAGGATACAGGGTTTCCTATCCACGAGGCTGACTTATTGTAATACACCCGCTATCCCTGCAGACAAGAGCAGGAAACAACAGCACTGTTTGTTCCTCATCAGGTATTAGGTGGCAACACACCGAAAGCTCAAAGTGCATGTGATAGCCTTGTTACTGACGATGATCTCATCCTTCTATGTGCTCTTGAATTTCAGTTAAAAACAAGACACAACATGATGCCCATAGGACTCAGTATCGATACGTAGTAGCAACATGTCTTTATTATGTTTTACTTTTTTAAATGTGCTTTTTAATGTCAACGGTCCCTCTGTAAGAGGTTCCAAACCTGTATAAGGTAGCACTGTAGAACATCATTTTGTGAAAGTTTTCAATAACTAAAATCAGCTGTCACAACATAAAATATGAACATTTAAATATTGTTAAATAACATTTATTGATATTCATAACAGTAATACAAATTGTTCATCGTATTACCGTATTTTTCGGACTATCAATCGCAGGTTTTTTTTTCATAGTTTGGCCGGGGGTGCGATTTATACTCCGGAGCGATTTATATGTAAAATTATTAACACATTTTTATATATAATTTGGAGGGACACTGATGGTTAGGTAAACTTGTTAGCATGTTCTTTATGCTATAGTTATCTGAATAACTGTTAATATGGTACGTTAACATACCAGGCACGTTCTCAGTTCGTTGTTTATGCGTCATGTAACGTTAGCTGAATGTGTTACGTTAGTATACCGTACACCTATTCAGCCTGTTGTTCTCAATTCTATTTTTTATTGCCTTTCAAGATGAAATGTCTGTTCTTGGTGTAGGATTTTATGAAATACATTTCCCCCAAAAATGCGACTTATACTCCAGTGCGACTTATGTATGTTTGTTCCTTTTTTATTATGCATTTTTTGGCTGGTGCGACTTATACTCCGGAGCGATTTATAGTCCGGAATATACAGTAATTAAAACATGTTTTCTTCTACTTGAAGGAGACATTCCATCCAACCATTTTTCTAAACCACTTGTCCCAACATGCGTGTTTTTGAATGTGGGAGTACCCGGCGAAAACCCATACATGGGAAACATGCAAACTCAACACAGAAAGTCCTAAGCAGAGATTCAAACCCATGACGTTTCCACTGTAAGATCGGAATCAGAATCAGATCAGAATCATCTTTATTTGCCAAGTATGTCCAAAAAACACACAAGGAATTTGTCTCCGGGAGTTGGAGCCGCTCTAGTACGACAACAGACAGTCAATTGACAGAGAACACTTTGGAGACATAAAGACATTGACAAAAACAGTCACTGAGCAATAAAGGGTTGCTTGTTATCTGGTAATGCCGGTACAATTATTATTATTTTTTTTGACAATTGTGCGAAAAGATGCAGGGTCCTCTAGTACTTAGAGCAGTTTGAATGACTAATACAGCAATAGTCCGGTGCAATGATCATTGTGCAAAGGACGGCGAGACTTCAAGGAGTGTATGCAGTTTAAAGTGACTAGTAGCGCGATAATCTGGGACAATGTTGATTGTGCAAATGTTGCAGATACTCCTCAGTCAGAGTGCAGGTGGGGCAGATGCTACTCTGGCATGAGTGGCCAGTATTGGTCAACAACAGATATGCAAATAGTGCAGCGTGGCGAGACTACTACAGTGACTGCACGGGTAATGTATAATTGGCCCGACAAAAAAAGACAAAAAAATTGGCAGCATGTTGCAATGGAATTGTAAGTTAGCTGTTTAAGAAGTTGATTGCAAGAGGGAAGAAGCTGTTGGAATGTCCGCTAGTTCTAGTTTGCATTGATCGGTAGCGCCTACCTGAGGGAAGGAGCTAGAAGAGCTGGTGACCGGGATGTGGAGTGTCCGAGAGGATTTTGCACGCTCTTGTCTTAGTTCTGGCAGCGTGCAAGTCCTAAAAGCTGGGTAGGGGGGTACCGACAATTTTTTGAGTGCCAAAACCAGCAGTTTTGATTTTCCATTGCAGTCAGAGTTTGTCCTTTTTTGTAGCAGCACCAAACCAGACTGTGATGGAAGAACACAGGACTGATTCGATGACCGCTGTGTAGCTCAGCAGCTCCCGTGGCAGGCCGTGCTTCCTCAGAAGCCGCAGGAAGTACATCCTCTGCTGGGCCTTTTTGAGGACGGAGTTGATGTTGATCGCCCACTTCAGGTCCTGAGAGACTGTAATTCCCAGGAACTTGAAGGCCTCGACGGTTGACACAAGGCAGCTGGATAGCGTGAGGGGCAGCTGTGGCGAAGGATGCCTCCTGTAGTCCACGATCATCTCTCCAGTCTTGAGCGTGTTCCGCTCCAGGTTGTGTCGGCCGCACCACAGGTCCAGCCATGAACAAGAGCCTCGCGTAGGTCCCTGCACTGTCGAGGTGTTCTAGGATGAAGTGCAGTCCCATGTTGACTGCAACAGCCGCAGACCTGTTCGCTCGGTAGGCAAACTGCAGGGGGTCCAGCAGTGGACCTGTGACGCTCTTGAGGTAGTCCAGCACAAGACGTTCAAAGGACTTCATGACCACAGATGTCAAGGCCACAGGCCTGTAGTTATTTAGACCCGAGATTGTAGATTTCTTGGGGACTGGAATGATGGTGGAGCGTTTGAAACAGGATAGTACTTCGCACAGTTCCAGAGATCTAATGAAGATATGTGTGAATACTGGAGCGAGCTGGTACGCGCAGACTATGAGGCAGGATGGGGACACATGGTCTGGGCCTGCCGCTTTGTTAATCTTTTGTTGTTTGAAGATGCGTCTCACATCCTGTTCGTGGATGCTTCTCTGACAATATTCAAGATTACAGAATTCCAACACGCTTTAAATGTACTTGTAACTCTGTGGTTGGATGACTAGGTTTTGGCGAGGGTTCTGTCTCATACAAATGCGACTTAAAGCTTTTGATGCCATGGCGACCGGCGACGGCACTGGGGCAACGAAGTGACTTTGGCACTATATTTAGCAATTTTCCAAACCTGCAAGTATCAATTTCTCAAAAAAGGGATACTAAACAGGTCTAGCAACTTTTCGGGTGTTATCAGAGACTTTGGGGTACTCCAGATCAGGAAATGTTCCCCACTCCATGTCTAGACTGCAAATATATTGCTGGATGCATGCATGTAGTGGAGACACCACCAAACACAATTTACCTCACACCCTCATTGACAACTTAGCCAAACATACCTTTTGGTCTTGACATAACACTGCTTCTGTGTAGCCGGACAATGGCCAGCATAGCTACCAAGTCGTGTAAACTAGCTGAAATGTGCTTCTTTTGTGATGTGTTAAAAAGCTGGAGTACCTGGAGAAAACAGGGAACATATACAAAGATGACACTGGAATGCCTGAGCTGAGATTTGAACTGAGGACCTCTTGACTGTGAGGCAGATGTGCTTACCATTTCATCCATCCATCCATCCATTTTCTGAGCCGCTTCTTCTCACTAGGGTCGCGGGCGTGCTGGAGCCTATCCCAGCTATCATCGGGCAGGAGGCGGGGTACACCCTGAACTGGTTGCCAGCCAATCGCAGGGCACATACAAACAAACAACCATTTGCACTCACATTCACACCTACGGCCAATTTAGAGTTGTCAATTACCCTACCATGCATGTTTTTGGGATGTGGGAGGAAAACCGGAGTGCCCGGAGAAAACCCACACAGGCACGAGGAGAACATGCAAACTCCACACAGGCGGGGCCAGGGATTGAACCCCAGACCTCAGAACTGTGAGGCAGATGCTCTAACCAGTCGCCCACCGTGCCGCCTCCATTTCATCCCATATGCTCTTTTAGTGACACTAAATTATACATTTACATATTTTTTGGGGGTAAAATAACCCTGAGTGCGGTCTGGGGAATGGGTTGGAGGCTTTCACCCATGGGGATCAACAAGCCTCTGAGGTGTGCGCCAAACATCTGCTTGGAGTATCCTACCTTCATGAAGGGCTGAACGCCTCCTGGTGTTATGCTATTGAAATTCTGTGCTCCTAATGGGATATCTATAACAGACACCATATGCATAAGGGTGCCCATGAGTGCATTTGGCACAAGGACACCCTGTGTTTCTCATTCTTTTTGAGTTGGCTATGATGATGGGGAAGAATGGCAGACAGACCTAGCAGAACCAAGAGTATGATGAATGTGTGCTTGGAATGTTTGTCAGAGGATCTTCAGCTCACACCTCTGGTATTACTTCCACTGCATACTGAGGTGGGGATTGAGTCTGAATAGGTTCTAAGCTGCCTTTTGCTAAAGGAAGGAAGATTTGGGGAAAAAAAATTGCTTGTACTCATTTAACCCTGATAGGTTAGGGGGGTATTTTGATATCAGAGCTAAGACAGTTCCATATGTTTGTGGCTGTTAAAGGATCTACTGTATATAAAGCGGCGCTGATTAGCGCATCATCATGATGTGTGTGTCCATTATCCAAAGTACAGTAGACAGACAAAGCCCCTCCACCTTCATCTTGCCGAAAATTTTGCCCAAAGGTGACCCAAGGTGTCTCCTTACGAGGCTTTCCCAGGCTTCTCCGACAGTCAATTCACGGTATGTCGCTTATCTCCGCTTTTGATTCCACTGAAAATGAATCCACTCCAAATCTGTGTGGCTGATGCCATTATTGTTACACCGTTTTTGCATTTCACCCTCAAAATGATCACCAATTACCCTCCAAAAAGCAATGTTTGTCAAATTCCATCAACACAGAGAAAGTTTAAATAATAGGAGTCTAGTAAAAAAAAAAAAAAAAAGGGTGGAGGGGGGCAAAAGGGGAGTACCTGAGAGTCTTCAAAATACGACTATCAGGTTCAGTTGATCGCACAGAATATTTTCTTGATTTTTACATCTCACAAACCGGAAATTTGAACTTGAGCTCTGGTGCTTCAAGCAGTCCCGCAGTAAGTGTGATTCACAGACGAGAGGATAGGGAATAATAGGCTGGGAATGAGAAGATGAGTTATGACTCTATTGACAGGTGGTGTGACAGCAGCACGCTTTCTTTTTGTGCTGATGTGCGATATGAAGCACCCCTGGTGACAAGGGTCAGCTGGCTCCCATGGGAGAATGAGCTGGGGAAGATGAAGAACAATGTAGTCGGGAGGACGGGGTTCTATAGAAATCCAAGGCATCGCCGAAGGACGTTCATTGTGTGCAAAGAAAGGCAGGTAAGTCTTCTGTCTTTTTAAAACCCATATTCTTCACTCAGACTTACTCTTCAGTCTCTGTTCCTGTATACTGTATGTCTTTTTAGAAGTGGAAACATTAAAGGGGACTTATTATGAAAAATTCAAACTTTTTAATTGCTTGTACACTCTTATTTGGGTCTCTGCATTGCCTGCCCATCTGTCAAGAGTGCAATTACTATAATATTTTTTTATGTTAGCCGCCTATGTCAGAAAGTGCATATGTAAGCAAGCTGTTTCAATTTTGTCCCTATTGTTCAAGCCCCATAATTAGGTCTGTGCCTGGTAAGGAACGGCAAAGGGCCTCGATATGTAGCTAGGAGCCTCCCGTACCACACCTCTGGCCGCTTCCTAATAGGACAACCACTTGCACTTTTCACTTTCTTGGAAGCCATACTCTAATTTAATTTAGAACCAGTGTTTTAGAGCAGAAAAACAAATACATACGACAAACACACAGTATGTGAAATAAGGGACGCACTGACCAAACAATGTTCATGCTGTTTGACAGAAAGCACAACTGAGTCTTCTGCGTTGATGCTGGATACTGTTTGTGAAGTGAAGCATAGTTAGTGGAGGCAGAAATAGTTTGCCTTAAGTTCGAATTGCACTCACTACATTCAAATTAGGACTTCAAAATGAAGTGTGAAAGTGGAATGAACAAAGTGTCAGTAACCTTATTAATTTGTGCACGTAAAACATAGTTCATAATTTTGTCTCACCTTCTTGTCAAATACGTAAGAATGTTCACTGGAGAGGCGGTGAGAGTCTTGACTGTGGTTTGCGCCTGCACACCACCACTGCGAGGGGCCACCGCTGCACCTCTGCATTGAGAAGGTCCAGATGATGTGGCTCAGGCTGGTATTAACGCCTTCTGGACGTGTTCTAGGTACGCCCCACTGGTCAGGACAACTCCGCAGCCTGATCCTGTAAATAGCTTTAGTTTCTCTTTTAGCAGGAAATCATTCAATAGTGGACACTGGAAAGATCAGACGATCAGAAATTCCAACCTGCAGGAGCCATGCCTCTTAATCACTCACTTAGCAAACACTCACACCATTCACTGTAAATATTTTTTCACTAGTCACATCTGGGCACACTCAGGGTTTTCTTGAGGGGCTGGTGAGGGGTCTGGAGAATGCAGGTGTTGGACCTGGTTTCAGTACGTTAGTGCTTTTTCCCGGTCTAGACGCCCTGCTCCTCTGCCCTGCCTGCCCCCTAAGATTTGAATCCATTAAACACACTCACCCCCTTTCTTTTAATGTATTACACATACCTATCTCTGGAGGGCAGCGAGTTTTGGGTGGGGTGGGTCACTTATACACGGGGTAAGGTCAATGACTGCCATTCGGGGACTTGGGTGGGGTTGGGTTGCTGGTGGGGCGCGTGGGGCGGTGTGTGTGTGTTTGTGGCCGGTTTTCGGGGGGCTTCGGTGGGACCGGTGGATCACACTGGGTCCCTCGGTGTGGGAGGTTTCCCGTCCACCGGTGGGCTCCTGGGTCTGATCCCACTTCCCGATTGGATGGGGTAGGGTCGTTAGCACCTGCGGTGCAGACACAGCAATTACAGGACACTTCTGATGGTTATTGTGCATGGAAAACGGTGTCAATTCACTTGCATGTATCCGCAGACACACACCCCTGTGACTTATTCGCTAGGAGGTGTGAGGCCACTCACACTTACACTTAAACTTATAACTATGCAAATTTCTTGGGTATCCCCTCACTTACACCCTAGTCCTATAGATGTTTATAATTTATATAGCCACTACCACCACACTTCAGTTGTACAGCCAGGCCCACAACCTCTGTCCTGCATGCTTCCCCTTCTGTCCTGTCCTATATTGTCCTGTCCTTCCCTCACAGGGTGTAGCACGACACAACACTCGACTCTAATGTGTCATTGTACAGACCCTTTCTAAAAAAATTGAATATCATGGAAACATTTATTTAATTTTCATAATTCCATTTCTAAAGTTAAGCTTTCATTGATTATAGATTCAGGGCCCATAATTTAAACAATTTCAAGTATGTATTTGTTTATTAAAGCAATCAAAATATGGTACTTTCAAAACGATATGTTAATCTTCAATACTTGGTTGGAAATCCCTTTGCTTTAAGCGTTGCCTCGATGTGCCGTGGCATTGAGGCAATCAGCCTATGAGGTTGCCTGGGAGTTATGGAAGCCCAGATTTCCTTGATGCTGTCAGTTCTTTGTTTTTGGGTCTGGTGCCCTCCTTTTCCTCTTGATAATACCCCATAGATTCTCAATGGTGTTTAGATCCAGTGAGTTGGCTGGCCAGTCAAGCACTGTGATAGCATGGGCATCAAACCAGGTTTTGGTGCTTCTGGCAGTATGGGCATGGGCCAGGTCCTGCTGGAAGATGAATTCTGCATCTCCATACAGATCCTCAGCAGAAGGAATCATGAAGTCCTCTAAAACATTCTGGTAGACTGTTGCAGGGACCTTGGATTTAAGAAAGCAGAGTTTACCAACACCTGCACTGGACATTGTACCCCACATCATGACTGACATTGGATATTTCACACTGGACCTCACGCAGCTTAGGTTCTGTTCTTCACCCGTCTTCCCCGAAACCTTTGGACCTTGATTCCCGAATGGAAGCCACACTTTACTTTCATCGGAAAAGTGGACCTCGAACAACTGGCCAACAGTCCAGTCCTTCTTCTTCACCTTGGCCCAGTTGAGACGCTTCCTACGCTAGCTCAGGCTTGACCCGAGGAACACGACAGTTGTAGCCCATCTCTCGCATGCGTCTGAATGTGGTGGTTTTTGAACCTGTGACTCCCGCCTCATTCCACTCTTTCTGGATCTCTGCTATATTCTTGAATCTTCTCTGTTTGATAATCCGCTTCAGCCCACGGTCATCTCTTTTGCTGGTGCATCTTCTCCTGACACATTTTGTCCTTCCACGAAATGTTTAATTGATAAGCTAGGACACATCACTCTGTGAACAGCCAGCCCCCTCATCCATGAACTTTGTAGCTTACCCATCCTATGGAGGGCATCAACGATGGTCTTCTTGCCATTTGTCAAGTCTGCAGTCTTTTTGAACCCATTTTGAACCAAACTGAGACAATTGAACCAAACTGAAGCAATTTAATGACAATTGAAATTGTTTAAATTGTGTGCCCTGAATCTATGATCTATGAAAATTTAACTTTTTGAATGGAATTATCGAAATAAATAAACCTTTCCATGATATTCTATTTTTTGGACAGGGTCTGTACTATATATATAATGATTTACTTTCCTCATGTTGTTTACAGCTAGCGCTTTGTCTTTTGTTGACTTCTTTTCCTATATTATTGTGTTACCTTTTCATTCTCTCTCCTTTTTGTTGTTTTTGTCACTCTTTTTAAGAACTTCGTTCTGTTCGACTGAATGACTGTAATTCTCAATAAATATCCATCAGAATACAAAGAAACCACAGTGGCAGCTTAAAAAAGTCCACTGTGACACAGTAAAACGGTTCCAGCATAAAAGGGATACAGATCCTCCTTTCTGCTTGACCTAACAGCCGAACAGGACAAAAAAAAAAGAAAAGAAAAGAAAAGAAAAAAAGCTTAACTCAGCTCGCTCTTCTCGATCTACCGTGCCAAGTAGTTGAGCGACATGAGAAGTGCACTTCAGTTACACCTCTCTATCAGGGCTGACACTTCAACTTAGCCAGCAAGCATTGTTCCTCAAGAAAGCTGGGGTGGGTGGTGGTGGTAGTGGGGGTGGGGAGGGGCATCAGCTGTATCACAGGTGTCAAACTCATGGCCCTGGGGGCACATCTGGCCCAACACGTCATTTTATGTGGCCTGCGAAAACAAATATGTGCGTCAACTTCATGTCTCTTGATAAAGAGTATTTTCTCCTATTGTCTTGTATCTAGAATATATATGTAGCCCTCACTGGCAGCCCCCACATGTAGCCCTCACTGGCAGTACTCACAAAACCATTGAACCCTCAGTACACTGGGGAAAAGAAACCCAAACCGATTGCCGTAGGAACGCGCCCTCAAAACGCTTGAGTAGGCACAGCGACTGGATCCCGTAGCGTCGAAGCGGCAGCCCGGTGGAGTTGAGCAGGCAGGACCCGTGGCGTGAGCAGGCAGGACCCGTGGCGTTGAAAGAGTAAATCCGTTCGCGTTGAAACAGTCAAAAATCCGTTCGCGTTGATACAGTAAATCCGTTCGCGTCGACAAAACCAGGTCCAGACCCCCAAAAAAAACTCTTCTTCCCCCGCCGCATCTCCCGCTCTTCCTCCCCACGACCCACCTCCTTCCCCCAATCCCATTGGACGTACCACCCCTTCAATCAATCATTAAAACAAAAAAAAACCCTGAAATGTTCACAGACCCCTCGGAACGCAGGACACCCCAGTATCCATCCACACAAAGAACCAAACAAACTTTTAACTAGTTTTCACAACAGCAATTCAAACAAATACAGTTCAACACATTTTAGTCAGTACACTACACTCTCCCCCCACAAAAAAAAAAATGGTCATGCCCTCATGACATGTATAACAATATAACCTTTTATGAACAGGATAAACACTCCCCTCTCAAACCAATCCACTTATAAAAAGTGCTCTTGTACCTCAAAGGTGATGGAGATAAGCCATCTGTCTTATCATCAACCTTAGCTAGAGAGACAGTATGAGTACTAACTGCCACAGAGCTTGGACTCCCTAACAAGTCATAGGTTAGTCGGGTAGGAACCCTTTTCAGTCTTTGAGGCCGTCGTGCCTCGTCTGAACTCTCTGTAACACTGTCTTGTCTCGCAGTCGTTACATCGAATGTCTGTGCTTCAGTGTCCCTTCCAGTATCAACAGTACTTTCAAAAGTCTCATCTTGCACTACGGATCCATCGTCATCTGTTGCCGCAGATGCCTCAACTGTAACCTCATCCATCTCTTGGTTAATTGGAGGGACAACTTGATCCAAATCCATGCTGACAGGTTCTGATTGAACAGTTTCCTGAGCTCACATATGGAGTGATAATCATACCACACACCCATTTCATCCTCTTCTGAGTCAGATGCAGACTCAATCTTTTCAACATGATCAAGCGCTGGTACACCAGAAAGATTACAGTTTTCAGCCCTCTTTGCTTTGAGTCTTTTGCTGGCTCTCCTTTTGCGTTGAAGTGTATCTTCGTTCTTTTCCACATTCAATTTCACTTCCTGTCCAATGGGCAGAATGTGATTTCGGTGCAATACTTTGTTAGAGCCTTGTTCGTTCTCTGGCTTCAACTTGAACACAGGCAAACCAGGGAGTTGACTCTCCACAACGTATGATGTAGCTTTCCAACGATCAGCTAGCTTGTGTTTTCCTTGCAGTCCAAGATTTCTGATTAACACCCTGTCACCAGAGACTAATGGACAGAAACGTACTCTCTGATCGTAGCGTTGTTTGTTCCCTTCATTTTTTTTCTCTAGCCATGCTCTCGGCGAGCTGGTAGGCAGTCTGTAATTCTCGTTTCATGTTTTTGACGTATTTCAGATAGGACTTGGTGGATGTACCATCACTTGAGACTCCAAATGTCACATCTACTGGCAGTCTAGCCTCTCGACCGAACATGAGAAAATATGGCGAGTGGCCTGTTGACTCATTTAGCGTGCAGTTGTATGCATGCACCAGCTGACTGATGTATTTACTCCATTTACTTTTGTCCTGTGCATCAAGAGTACCGAGCATGTTGAGAAGAGTTCTATTTAAACGCTCAGGTTGCGGGTCACCCTGCGGGTGGTAGGGTGTGGTTCTAGACTTCTTTATACCAAGCATACTCAACAGTTCATGAACGAGGCGGCTCTCGAAATCTCTGCCTTGATCCGAGTGTACTCGCTTCGGTAGACCATAGTGGACAAAATATTGTTCCCACAGGACCTTAGCAACTGTTGACGCCTTTTGATCCTTAGTCGCAAAAGCTTGAGCATAACGTGTGTAGTGATCTGTAACTACAAGCACATTACAAATGTTTCTGGAGTCAGGCTTAATTGTCAAGAAATACATACAGACAAGATCCATCGGCCCCTCACTGGTAAGATGTGACAACTCTGCAGCTCTCTTGGGCAGCGTTTTCCTCTGAATACACCTTGGACAATTTTTACAATACGTCTCAACCTCTGTTTTCATACGAGGCCAGTAAAATCTCTCTCGCACCAACCCATAGGTTTTGTCAAACCCAAGGTGACCTGACTGGTCATGCAAAGACTGAAGAACAGTTTCTCTGAACTTCTGTGGGAGTAAGAGTTGTTGTCGAACTGGTTTGTTGGGAGGCTTACTGATTCGGTACAGTACAGAGTCCTTGACCTTTAACTTTTCCCACTCTTTTAACAACAATGACACATCCGGATGTTTTCGTTTGCTAGCCCGGTCCGCAAAGTTCTGCACAACAGCACACCACACTTCTCCGATGCATGGGTCTTCCTGCTGAGAATGTGAGATGTCAGCAAAAGACATTTGGGGCAGTGGCTGACTGCTTACAGATAACACACTACAATAAGCTCTGGGTACAGCATGCTTGGATGAGCCCAGGAGATCCACAGCTCTGCAACGGTGAAGATGAGGTGTTCTAATTGACGACATGTGACAGACAGCTTGGACGCTGTTAGGAGACATGGACACTTCCTCTTCACCAGACACATCGCTGTCAGCATGAGGACGGCGTGACAATGCATCTGCATCAATGTTTTGTTTTCCAGAGCGATATTTCAGGCTGAAATCATACATTGATAGCTCCGCTAACCATCTATGTCCTGTTGCGTCCAACTTAGCGGTGGTTAAGACATATGTTAAAGGGTTATTGTCTGTGTGAACCTCAAACTTGACTCCGTAGAGATAATCATGCAGCTTGGTAGTGACACCCCATTTTAAAGCCAGAAATTCAAGTTTATGCGTGGGATAATTGTTTTCTGATGGAGAGAGGCTCCTACTTACAAATGCAACCGGGCGCAAACCTTCTCCTTGGTCCTGATAGAGGACACCTCCTAAGCCTTTTCTACTTGCATCAACATGCAGAACATAAGCCAGATTTGGGTTTGCGATTGCTAGGACAGGTGATTCTGTAAGACTGACCTTTAATTTCTCGAAAGCTTTCTCACAGTCTTCATTCCACCTTGCCCCAAACGGCTCTGAGGGGTGGTACCACTCTGTTGTCTTCATGTCTGTTTTTGAGTTCTCTTTCTCTTTGTTGTTCTTTTCCATTTTAGTCTTTCCTCCTGGCCTTCCAGTCACAATGCAGCCCTGCAGTAGCTGATTGAGCGGATGACAGACTCTGGAAAAATCTTTCACAAACCGTCGGTAGTATCCGCAAAACCCAAGAAAAGAACGGAGAGCAGTGATGTTCTCTGGGCGTGGCCACGACTTCACAGCTTCGATCTTTGAAGGATCAGTAGCAATGCCATTGCTAGAAACGACATGCCCAAGATAGGTTACAGAGGTACAGCAGAACTGACATTTATCCAAAGATAATTTAAGTCCCTCTTCCTTTAACCTGTCAAGCACTTTAAGAAGGCGCTGCTCATGTTCCTCCATTGTTCTCCCGAAAACAATGACATCATCAAGGTACACTAACACTTCCAGCAGATTCATATCACCAACCGTCCTTTCCATGATACGCTGAAAAGTGGCTGGTGCTCCGCAGATGCCTTGTGGCATTCTCTCAAATTGATAAAATCCTGCCGGGCAGGTAAATGCCGTTTTTTCTTTGTCAGCATCACATAAAGGGATCTGATAGTAGCCACTTCGGAGATCAAGCACGCTGAACCATTTGCTACCACTCAGGCATGTCAGGGCATCCTCCACACGTGGGACTGTATACTGGTCAGGAATTGTTCTCCTATTTAATGTCCTGTAATCCACGCACATACGTATGGCCCATTTTTCTTGCGGACCACAACGATAGGTGACGCATAGGGGCTTCTAGACTCTGAAATTATTCCAGCTTCTTTCAAATCATTTAAATGTTTTCTCACATCCTCCAAATCCTTTGGAGGTAAGCGTCTAGAGCGTACTCTGAATGGTTTGTCCTCCATCACTCGAATGCTGTGTTGTGTGCTCTTTGCACAACCAACGTCAAACTCACTACAGGAGAAAGCCTCTTTCCTTTCCATCATTCTCTGACACAGCCTCTCCTTCCACTCAGGAGGCACAGGCGAATCTGCGAAGTTGAAAGACGAGGGGGATAGTTGAGATGTGGATGGCTTAGATGACTTCTTTTCAGGGACTGCATTTATTACATCCACCGTGTGCAAATGAGCAATTTGCATACCACGTTTCAATGTCACAGAATGATTTGGTACATTTCTCAAAGTTACTGTGATACGACGACAATGAACAGGCTTGCTTTATCAACAACAGGCATCATTAACAGTTCTTCAGGGAAGTAACCCTCCTCTGGGCGTTCTACAACAGCCTGACCAGAAAACCCCCCCACAAATTTTGGCACGCCAACCACTTTTGCAACGCCACCAGGAGACAGCACTAAGGGCTTCTCTCGAGTGAACCAGACTGTTCCTCTTTTTAGGTCAGCTGTGTCATCTGGGGTGCTCCGCAACTTCTCATAAGCCTCTTTTATTGCGGGTTGAACAGACATGTTATGTAAGAAATTATCTCCGTTTTGTGTCTTGCAGGAATGAAATAAGCTCCGAACTATGGAGGTGTTTGTGCCAACCACAATAGAAATCTCACCTTTCATGGCTGGGTCTGGACACACAAGCACAAGTGTTTCTATGGTCTTAGCTACACCCACTACATCTCCAGCAAACTCAAGTTTCAAACACATATAACCTTCATATGGATATCGGTCTACACTGAGGCCCCAAATCTCCAAGCACTCAATAGGGGTCAAGGGCAGGTGCTTCAGATACTTGTCATAAAAGGAGCGGTACAGCAGGGTAACTTGGGACCCACTATCAAGCAAAGCTTTGGCGTAGATGCCCTCAACTTGTACAGGAACAACAGAACTAGGTCCAATTAAACCCTTTGGCAAATCAGCCTTGCTTTCTTTTAGCGTATCACACTTTGTGGAACGTGTTCTCTCCAGAGCATCAGGCCGTTCCTTTACTGAGCTCCTGGGAAGTTTCCCATCAGCTGTTTTGCTTTCAGGAGACGCTTATTTACTTTTCGGAGATTCTCTGGGTTTTCACACTCCCGCTGAAAATGACCATCTTCACCACATTTGTAGCAAAAAACATCTGCACCATATTGAAATCTGGGAGTTCTCTCTTTCCCACTTGCATATTTTACAGCAGCTTTTTGAGTGTGATTCTGGATTGCATGCTGTGGTGGACTTTCTGATGTGGCGACAGAGACAGATAGCAGACGTGCAATATCACTTTTAAGCCCCTGAATTTCCTTCTTCAGACTCTCTATGGCATGGTCGGTCTCCACTCCAACAGCTACTGATGGTGCAGACTCTGGTTGTTTTGACACCACTGACGCCGTAGCACAACCTGCACACTTAACCGCAGATGAAGAAACAACATTCTTCACTCTTTCTCTTTCAAGAACCATCCCCTCTTCTTCTCTTACCTCACGAAGGAGCTCTGTGAAGCTTGGAGCGGGTTTTAGCTTGTAAGTCATCCTTATACGAAGTGCAGCAAGATCATGAGTGTCGATGCGTGTCCTGTTCATGTCAGTGACGTCGATCCCACCTTTCCGATGAACAGCATGCAGCAGTTTGTCTAACCTGAGTAAGTATCCTGGCAACTTCTCAGTTTCTTGCTGGAATGTGTTACGGAACTTTACCATGAGATCAGCGGCACTATCTGTGGTCCCAAAAGCTGTTTCTAGGGCCTTAAGATACTCATTGGCAGTGGCACTGGGGTTAGTGACTCTTAAACCCCGGACAATATCTGCTGCAGGCCCTTTGAGACTTTCAGCGATTCTCTGTTTCTTGACAACATCAGAACATTGCCACTCATCCAGCAGGTGGGTGGTCTGTTCCCAAGAGTCATACTCCTCTTCTCCAGGTAGCGTTGGCTTTATGCCAGAGAAGAAGCGAAGTTTACGATAGCCTTTTCCGTCCATAGGCGGTGCTTGACATTTTTCCACAAGCAAAGAGATGGCATTGACAAGCTCTGTGTTCAAGTCAGGAACAGCGGGTGGGGCAGGCGTGGTCTTAAGCAAAGCTGTCACATCATCTAAAGTCTTTCCTTCACTGGCTAAGAATGATACTAGCTTGAATTGGAAACCTCTTTTGTCACTAGTCACATGGAAAGTCTGAAAATCAGGGACACTTACTACCCACAAGTCTGACGGGTCCCCAGCAACCAACTGTTCAGGTAAGTCAGTTTTAGTCATGTCATCTGTGGTCTCAACTAATACGGACTGATTGTTGTTTGTGCGTGTTAGACACCGTCCTCTGATTTTAGTGCGACCAAAAATTTTAACTTCATCAAGTACCTTATAAATGTTCTCATCAGTAACATCAAGAGAAACCCCACTAAGCACAATAGAATTCTTAACATCAATACCTTTGTCGTCACACCATTTGATTATTTGTTCGGACTCCATGTTTTGTTTTGAGTTTTTTTTATTTATTTTTTATTTTTTTCTTTGCTCACAAATACACTAGTGAACAATAACAATCCCGGACGAGCCCCCACATGTAGCCCTCACTGGCAGTACTCACAAAACCGTTGAACCCTCAGTACACTGGGGAAAAGAAACCCAAACCGATTGCCGTAGGAACGCGCCCTCAAAACGCTTGAGTAGGCACAGCGACTGGATCCCGTAGCGTCGAAGCGGCAGCCCGGTGGCGTTGAGCAGGCAGGACCCGTGGCGTTCAGCAGGCAGGACCCGTGGCGTTGAAAGAGTAAATCCGTTCGCGTTGAAACAGTCAAAAATCCGTTCGCGTTGAAACAGTAAATCCGTTCGCGTCGAGAAAACCAGGTCCAGACCCCCAAAAAAAACTCTTCTTCTCCCGCTCTTCCTCCCCACGACCCACCTCCTTCCCCCAATCCCATTGGACGCACCACCCCTTCAATCAATCATTAAAACAAAAAAAACCCTGAAATGTTCACAGACCCCTCGGAACTCAGGACACCCCAGTATCCATCCACACAAAGAACCAAACAAACTTTTAACTAGTTTTCACAACAGCAATTCAAACAAATACAGTTCAACACATTTTAGTCAGTACACTACATATAGAAAATTAATACATCAACTTATTCCTTTAACCCAGTGTGTCCCAACCTTTATAGCGCCAAGGCACATATTTTACATTAGAAATATCTGACCATCCATCAAAAAAGTCGCAAAAAGTATATATACGGAAATAATCTTGTCTAAGGTTACTACATCTGTAATAGACTTTACACTGTTTTTATCGGCCTTATCGGTATCGGCGGATAATTAGCATTTTATGCTGATCGGCTGATCGGCTTTAATGTCATAATTCACCGATCCGATAAATGACTGCAAAAGACATTTACTCCACGTCGCCATCGTGCACAGTATATTTGAATCCGAAAGCTAGTTTATTTTTAGACTTGTCGCGTGTCTTTTGACGTAGACCTGTAAATATCTGGCGGCCAATAAATGTATTTAAAAAAAATATAATAAAAAAATAAAACATGTCGGCGGTGTGTAACCGACAACACGTCTGAGACAGACACCACGTAATGCCCGGCTCAGACTACAAGACAAATTTGCTCTTTCACGATTGCACTATGTCAGACTACTGCAATAAAATATTGTATTCCGATAACCCGCATCCCGTTTTTTACGATCATTGGGCTTTATCTTGTCAACTCAAATGCGACCGGATACACTCATTACCGTGGCGACGACAACAAGAGTGGCTCGCGCCGACTGTATTATAAAAACAAAATGGTGGAAAACATGTGTTGGTGGTCACCGGTGGTCGGGACAGGAGAGGACGTTCGTTTAAGGCTTGCTTGAGGTATGGTCACGTACTTTTAATACGATACGGCTCGCAAGCAGGCAACAAAACGTTATGTAGCCTAGCAAGCTCCTGCTAGCACGAACAGTTGGACGTAAACATTCTGCCGTTATGTCGAATCATGCTCTAAAGCTTCGGTGTGGGTGAAGTAATTTAATTAAAAATAAAGTAATTTAATGACAGTAAGTTAGCACCCATTATTTCTGTCATGTTGTAATGTTGGCTTGACCTGAGTGATTAGAATACACGATGTGACTAGATCAGTGATTTCCAACCTTTATGGAGCCAAGGCACATATTTTACAATTGAAAAATCTCACGGCACACCAACAAACAAACATGTCACAAAAAGTGGATACATTAATTACTGTATTTACTTCCTGCCATCTAATAGAAGACCATTCATTTGTGTCTGTCACTATGCCTCACTGGCATAAATAGAGGAACAAAGACACACATTATTTATTGTAAATATAATTTTTTTGAGCAATTAAGTACACAAGTACATACAGTAAATGAACAGGTCATTTAAATACACACATTCCTCCATCTTGTGATCGGATCGGTGATCGGTTATCGTTTTTTTCAGCCCCAAAATCCTGATCGTGTATTGCGTAATCTGTACCATGAAACTTTATTTGATTCAAAACAAAAGGCACACACACCCTGTAACCAGTCACCAGCGTGTGCAAATTGCACGAAAAAAACAAATATGAAATGAAAATGCACTTCACAGACACGATAGGCTCACGAATCAACACTGTTCAGTTCACATAATTTAAAGCTGCAGCTGTTACTTTTGACAGATTTAAGTGTGAAACATGATCATAAATTCTCAATGATGAAGTCGTATCTGCATTGTTACAAAGCCTTGTCCTTTCCTGAATACAGACGAATACAGAGTTTTCCTGTTTTTCTACTAGATCCAATATAATATGACCATATCAAAAGGTGATATGGGAGGTAGCTTTAGGTAGATTCAATAATGTGTTTAGTATTGTGGTTGCTTTCAAATATGATACTATATTCGATTATACATGTTATTATTTCTTTGCAAAGGCAGATTGTTTATATTCTTAAATTGGATCTCCTAATAATGTGGCTGGTCAGAGCAGCTACAAAAAGGAGAATCGCCTAGATGTCTCAATATATTATTGACATTTTTATAGATTACTTGCAACCACACAGAACATCGATGGATCAAGTAAGAGACCTGAGTTTGTCGACCTGAAATTTAAGCATTGCGTTGTAACATTCATACACTAACTCTAACCATACCACAGCGAATAGGAACCCATCATTTCAGGCCAAAAATAATAGTTTTATCTTGTAATGTCGTGCAGAATATGACAATACAAATTCATTTTCTCTTCTATCGGGGCAGGCCTTTAACATAGCGAAATGCTAATGGTGGCACCTTACCCCAAAGCCCTCAATGAGGCGTTCCTAGCTTTTCTAGTTGTATCTGACATTTGGCTCTCTAGCACACTCAAGAGGGAAAGGTTGAGAATACCCTGTGCTGAAATTCTATAAAGCATCTCTTTTCACCTGGTGGTTGCAAATGAAATTTTTTTTTTTTTGGGGGGGGGGGGGTTCAGCATGTTAGACAAGCAGTGCTAGCAATCATAAAAACTGGTCTGAGATGTACAAACAGTACCCTCCTGCCACGGATTCCGTTCCAACATGGCTCTGCAAACATTTGTGGGGGAAAAGAATATTGTCGATGTCTCTGATGGTCCGCCTTCATTCCTGGGAGCTGGATGGTTCCCGTGATGGTGCAGATGGGCATCCAAGCAGCTCAGCAGGGCACCCGCCGGCGGCAGCCACCGTCTCCTCGGCCCGCAGACACAATTCCTGAAGGAAGTTGGCTGTCTCCATCACCAGGTCACTCTCATCATCTAACAGGGAGTCGAGGCGATGATGAATTTATTACTTGTACTGCGTTTAAGGTTACAAGGTTTACAACAACAACTTATTAAAGCTGGATTTTTTTTTCAGACACACACAAATGTTGTCAAAACATCACAATTCCATGCAAAAACAACAGAAAATGCTGTAATATGTGAGATCTGTATCCCTTTTTATGCCGGAACAGTTTTACTGTGTCACAGAGGAATTTTTTTAAGCTTCCGCTGTGGTTTCTTAGCATGACAATTGCTGATTGAAAATCAGAGTCGAACAGAACAAAGTTTCTTTGAGGGGAGAGAGAAACGAAGACAAAGTTGTCATTGTTTCTCTTGCGTGATATAACAAGTGAACACCTTTCAGCTCTTTCAGCCTTGGGGCGTCCCTTTCCAAGTCTGCATTCTGCTCCTGCATAGCGCGGCACATCTTTTTGTGGGTGAACCAGTGGAGCTTTTGGCATGGCAAACTGCAGTAAGTCACCTCCGAGACACAAAATAACAAGGGAAAGTCACACGTTGGAAAGAATAGAAGGAAAAAACAAAAAGATGGCTTTCCCTAAACAAACCTTTTTGGCAATAAACAATCACATGCCAAATAGAAAGAACACAAAATGCTGCATGTTCTACATTGTTATTCTTTGTTTACTACGTATTTACTATGTAGTATCTCCTTCTGTCTTGTGTTCTTTTTTTTTCTTTCTTTTTTTTTAACGGTGTGTTGTATGATGCTTCTAACATGCCTGAAACCGTTATCACTGAATTATTATTATCATCATTTTTAAGTCTTTCTTACAATGAATAATGATCATCTCCGGTGTTTTGGTTGAAAAGTATGTTTAGCATTGTGGTTCTAGCGTTGCTATGGTGTAAGATAACAGTGCACCATACAGAGAGCTGTTCCTAATATTTTTTACCATAACGAAACAAAGTGGTCATACGGTATTGTTAGGAAGAACTGCCTCCACCTGTCCCGTCCTTAAAATAAATCCACAGTGCAGGGTAGAAATCTTAATTTGTATGAAATCAGATGATTCTAAACCAAGATTAAAGCATTTTAGTCAATGTCCAGTTTATTCCCGTATATATTGCATCAATTGTTAATTTCCACTTCCAGGAAAATTCCAGGACTTTGGCCTCCCTAGGTATGCATGCAAGAGTGACGAGGATTTCATATTCAAAATTATACCAACAATGCTGAACTGTGCAGCTTTCTGGAAAATGAACATCCCGAGGTTTTTTTTTTTGTTGAACATATACAAACAAAAATCTATATGATATGTGAGCATTATTATTATTATATCATTATTATTTATTCTATTATTTGTATATTATAGTGTATGTATAGTATATTGTTACCTGTACATTTTAGCCTTACTTACAGATTTACAGAGGGAGCAGCGCTTGTCAGCTCCCCGTTCTCCACATGTAGCACAGTAGTCCGCATCCACAAACGCTATCTGACCCGTCAGTGCCTGAGTTAGCACTGAGTACGCAGTAGGGTCGTTGCCCTGGGGGGGGGGTGGAAAATGTGCATTGAAATGAATAAACGTGGCGACAGGATTCCTTTTTAATATATCACCGATCACGAATAGTTCTAACATTATCTTGACTTGTTCATCTTGTATGCACGTGCAAATATGTTCAACGTTCTGCTCTAATCTCCATTTACAGTCTGCACCGGCGCGATGCTCCTCACCAGCTGCTGAAGCAGTGTGCGCTCACAGTAAGGGAACTTCCTGATGCAGTCTCGAATGAATTTCTCCTGGTACTGCGGGAAGCCGTCACTGTCTCTGCCCCTTAGGAGGCTGCGGTCCAGCGAGATATATGTAGAAAATGGCAAACATCGTATTAATTAGGATCAGATTTGCTGTACTAGATGTTCGAAGCATCTTGTCATCTTCTCCATTGTGAGCTTCGCACTGCGTAAGAAGGGTCCGCAGACCATTTGGTACACAATCACAAACGTTCCATTTATTTTCTGTCCTGCTTGTCCTACGATCGTAGGTGAGCTAGAGTCTATCCCAGTCCTCTTTTAACTTACAATGCATGTCTTTGGAACGTGAGAGGAACTGTGCTTACCCTAACCCGGCTCTTCTACTTGCGGATGTCATTTGTTATGGTCTAGATCTGCACTTTATCAGAGGCGTTTTGAATACACTGAGCTATATTATCTTTGTAGAGACACCATTTTTGATAGCGCCCACCTCTTCACAAGCGCGTCCAACTGGTCATCTCGTTTCTGTAGAAAGGTCACACATTTCTGTAGCACACAGCTGATGTAATGCATCCTCATGGCGAGAACCTCATTCATGTCTTGCTGCTTCACACACTGCTCGCACAGCAGGTCCATCACCTGGTAACACTTCTCCAGAGCTCCGACGTCCACAAGAGCCGGGTTCTCCCTCACCAGCATGACTATCTGGCAGATCACAGTGTTAGATCAACATTTGTACGTGTACTGTATGTTGAGCAACACCAGCCACAATCTCATTCATTGGAAGATTTTCCCAAAAAATGCCAACTGTCTGTCATATGC
Organism: Phyllopteryx taeniolatus; assembly: GCF_024500385.1. NCBI lineage: Eukaryota > Metazoa > Chordata > Actinopteri > Syngnathiformes > Syngnathidae > Phyllopteryx > Phyllopteryx taeniolatus. The sequence continues at coordinate 14,790,067 of NC_084522.1, forward strand.
TCTAGGACATAAAACTGATCAAACGCAGGAACCCAACAGACCCAACTGAGAGCGGCAAGGCTCGTGTGAGATGGTGAAAATAGGTACATAAATACATTTTGAAATACAAATATTCATATGAATAATAATACAATTATTTAAGGAATAAATATATGGCAAAAAATAACAAAATACATAAACGATCTAAAACAAAAATAGATACATAAGTAAATAAAAGGGGGGAGAAGACAACATCACCCAAAAGTGAGTTTTAAGAAGTGCTTTAAAAGGCATCACCAATTGTGTGTGTCGCAATTCCTCGGGCGGGTTGTTCCAAAATCGAGTCTTTGGTCTTAAGCCTCGACTTTGGAACAAGCAGAAGGCTCTCATCTGGATCTGGGCTTGGGGGCTGGCTCATACGGCGTTACGTGTTCGGTTATATAGCGAGGCCCTTAAGGGCTTTAAAAGTGATCAGTAAAATCTTCAAATCAATTCTACTAAGAAACTGGAAGCCAACGTAGTGATGCTAAAATCAGCGTGATATGATGTCATCTATTTGAGTCAGTTGAAAGGCTACATTGTTTGACACTTTTGTAAATTCGACTTACACATACCATACAGTAAAATACTGGGAAGGGATTTTACAGTAATTAAATGCAGCTTCCACTGCATCATGGGATTTTTGTTGATGTTTTTTTTTTTTTTTGTTAAATTGAAGTTAATTACTGGGAAACAAAAACCTTTGCGTTGTGTTAAACTCACTGGTAGCACTGTTGCCAGTAAGTTGCTGCACTTCAAGTTTACAGTACCATTTACACAGTAACATTTATTGACGGTAATATACAAATACAATGGCATCTAGGTTACTGGGAAAGTAATATAAAGTTGTAGAAATGTAAACTTGAATGACTGTAAAAACCCCATAAAATGTCGAGCAGTGGAGCTGCTATCTCACTTTTGTGACATACAGTATATACTGTACAGACAGCAACCGAGAAAGAGTTGTCCTTTTAGGACATTTGTCGACCCAATATGGATAAGACGCTAATCCGCTGTTCTTGCATAAACGGGCCTCACCTTGACTGGGTTGAGGTTGGCTGTCATAATGATCTTGTGCAAGGGTCCTGCTAACCCCGGCGGTAGCTTGGGCTCCCTCTCTAGCCCCTGCGGTCTCGTGTAGTACTCCAGCCTGGCTCGCGAAAAAAAGTTGTTGATGACTGTCACACAGTCATGCTGGCCTGCCAATAGAAAGCACACTGATGCATTTATCTTCTCTTTGACGCCGAACACTCCAAACTTGTGCCGGTCTCACCTACAAAGGCTGCCATCTGAGCAGCAGTGCGACCCACAGAATTCACCGAATCCGTTTCGGCCCCAGCGTCCAGCATCATAGACGTGATGTCCGTCTTCCCTGCAGAGTGAAGCTATCATTTCATGAACAGGATATTGGCAATATCCTGTTCATGAAATGAACTCATGATAGTCTCCAATGTATTGTCCATGTTCATGCATATTGACCCATCAAACTATTCTTGACATAAAGTACAAATAATAAATGAATACAATAATAATAATCATAAAACTTTAATTTTGGAAAACACAAACTGTTGAAAAATGGGTCTTAAAATGGACGCATTTAAAAACAATTCCGCTATTGTCCCTGTCTAAACACTGAAAAACTACTGACCGCTATATTTATTTTCTCCTTTTATGAAACAAAATTTTCCGCACGGGGACTGAAATGCCAAAAAGACACGAATTGAGCACTACATTGCGGCTAATACAGTAGATCACCGCACCCATAAATACTATGCAAATACTCATGAGCAGTGATTAATTACATCGCAGAGAAATGCCACGACATCATTGCATTGAAAAAGTCCAATATTTTGAAATCTGAATTCATGTTTGGGCTGTGAAGAAAAAGAAGTCATTTGGTAGTGACAAATGAGGGTGTTTTGTTTTTCACCTGACAAGCCGGCAAACATTAGAGCCGTGTATCCATACTCATGTTGGTTGCAGTTGACATCAGCCCCATGCTGCAGCAGCAGGCGACACATGTCGGCTTTGCCCTTATAGGCCGCGTGCATCAGTGGCGTCATCCCACACTTAATGAAACAAGATTACAGACACAAAAAAGAGTGGGTTCAATTCTGGGTTGTTTTTTTTTTTTAAATGATGATTATTATCTGAGCTAACAAACACAACAGTTCCTTGCACATTGTTTTAAAAATGAAGCAAAGTTATGTTTCCCATAACTCTGGTTATTCAACTTCCTTCACTTATTTATTTATTTTTTTTTTGTCTATATGTCACCTGATTGTGACAGACAGACAGTTTGAAGGAGCCTGTGTAGTGGTGCCATTCTATTATGAAAAAAACGCTCTGAAGGCGACATCTGCCTCTCGTGAGTCATCTCCATATGTTCTCCATCACAATGGAGAACATATGTTACGCTGCAATAACTGTTCTGTTGGTCATAACTTGGGAAAGAGAATTCATCATTAATAATTTGCCACAGAGTGCCCATTGGTAGATGATATTTACTATTCAATGGTGCGCCTTTACAATTGCTTCCAATTAGATTTTCTCTCTCTAGTTCTCTCTCTGTATATATATATATATATATATATATATATATATATTTATTTGATTAAATGTTATTTGCCATCTTGTGAGGCATGAACATTTATTAATCTGTTTCAATACCTCGTCCAAACAGTTGACTCGAACGTCGTCACTCGTAAGCAGTTGGGCCGCTTCATGCACATCACCTGCAGACCAAAAATATAAATATAAATATTTCTTTGGGCAGTAGCAACAACGAAGCTACAGTGTAACATGTATTCATTTCTCATACATCCAGGTGGAGCTGAGAAGGTTAGGTGCATGGGAGAAAAACATAAATAAATACATGCATTGCTCCACTCCTACTATTGTGTTATGGTGAGTGTAACAGGGCAAGACATTTGGACAGATAATTTTGATTAGTATTTAGGAATAAGACAGAATTAAATATATGTATATTGTATAGCATGGTGTCAAACTCAAGGCCTGGGGGCCAGATGCGGCCCGCCACATCATTTTGTGTGGCCCGCGAAAGCAAATCATGCTCGTCAAACTTCCGTGATTTTTGTTAAAATCTGTACCCAAATTCCAAATTGTCATAATAATAAAATATAATGTTGAGATATTGCATTTTTATGTTACCAAACCCTTCCTCTACAGCACAGGTGTCAAACTCAAACTGTCAAACTCTGGCCCGGGGGCTAGATCCGGCCCGCCACATTATTTTATGTGGCCCGCGAAAACAAATCAAAATTGCTCATTGTGTTCTGCTATAATACCATTGAGATATTTGCAAGCATTTTTTTTTGTTACCAATCCCACTTTGAAAAGAAATGTTATCGTCGAAAAACATGTTTTTATCGGCTTCTGATTTTAAAACTATGAGGGAAGTCATAACTACGATGCGGCCCGTGACAAAAAAGAGTTTGACACCCCTGTTGTATAGCATATACTGTTTGACCCTATTACTCCAGATATTTATTCCCCAAATGTTCTCATTTTTGGGTTGGCAATATGTCCTCTGTAATGACTTGAGCTTTGGAACGAGAACATCACAGTTTGAATACAGCTATATAAAAAAAAAAAAAATAAATTCAATGAATAACAATAGTTGGAGAGATGCTGGTCTGCTTCTTTCAAAGTGCCCAGCTCAAGGGCGCAGTGCCATTTGCGCAGCACATCACACTAACATATTTTCTTGCATGTGTGTTTCCATTTAGGGACTGAAAGTTGTATGGTAAATTAAAATGACCTAAAAATATATTATTGTTGTATTGTATAAAAGGACCACTCCAACAGTTGTGTGACTGACACATTACAGTCAGTGAAATAGCATATACTTGATATTAACCATAAATATTGACTAAACATGTTGGTACTCAGACATGATACTATGAATAACAGGATATTGAATATCAGATATGGAGGTACACTGAAGTTCGACTCACCAGCGTCAATGACTTGCAAAATTTTCCTCTCAGATGCTGTAAGTTCTCCCTTGTTAGGCACAGCCATTCTTTAGTTCTTTAGTTATTTATGCTCTCTCCAGTCAACGGGAGCAAACCCTGCTCTAACCCTAATAAGAAATGTTCTCAAAAGAACCAATGAAGTGCAGCAAACAAAAGTGTACTTGAGAAGGTTGAGCCATTCCTGGGTCATACCACTAGCAAACAGAGGGGGAGGCATATGTTGTCATTTGCATTGGTAACTCATATTAATACTTCATTGGCTCTGTACACACATACACAAAAAGTAAATATAAGTATTGCATGATATATTAAATATGAAAGCAAGACATACAGCCCACTTGCATGTGTTGTACATGTACTTGTCAGGTGGTCTCTTCCATTGACAGTAAGATCATTGTATGTTTATCCAATATTGCAATAGGCAGAATAATTTCCATCAGTATAAGGAATTTATCTCCCCATGGCTGAGCTTGGGTTATAATCTCATAACATAGTGAAATAGGAATAATAATAATAAGAAGAAGAAGAAGAAGAAGAAGAAAATCACGTTATCATCATCGTCTCAATTTTTTATACCAAGAGCTCGCTAGCGTTGGCTTGACTTTTCCGCTGTCAAAACCCAGTTTTATAAATGTTGCGAACTGAGTTGATTTATTGTTCCGTCCCCCAAAACATGCATGGTCGGTTAATTGAAGACTCGAAATTGCCCGTAGGCGTGAATGTGCGTGCCAATGGTTGTTTGTTTCTATGTGCCCTGCGATTGGCCGGCTACTAGTTCCGGGTGCACCCCGCCTCTTACCCAGAGTAACCTGGGACAGACTCCAGCACGCCCGCGACCGTAGTGAGGAGAAGACGTATGGGCAATGAATGAATGAACTCTGGTGTCACTTCCCTGAGATGTCTAGATGTCACTTGTCTTGTTTGTCTTATGCTAAGACATTCCCAAGCGGGCTACCACAGCTGGCTGGGTAGCTGGTGGGAATGTCCAGATTATGGAAATTTACTGAATCTGACTGACGGACCTGCTTTATAATCGGTCTTTTCCAGTTGCGGGCTCGCAAAGAGCGGCAGGACAGTCGGCCATTTCCCCCTCGCTCTCTGTCTTCTCTCTCCCTCTTCTTTCTCCTTCTGTCTCTTTTTGTTAATATCATGTCACTAGGTTTTTGTATTAACCATAAAGACAAGATTGTTTCCTTAATTATACCACAAAAGAGGAATTTCTAACACTGAGCTATTATATCAATTATAAACAACAACCAAAAATGAGAACCATTCCCTCACTGATACATTTTTGGAAATACACAAATTAAAAAAACGATTATTTCTATTAACTTACAAAAATCATGGAAAGAATTTCATCATAATTAAATGTTTTTTTCTTTAATTGTTAGGAATTATATTGCTGTATCTTAATGTACTTGGGTTTTATTTCAAATAAATTAACCATCATGAATTACATTGACTAAACAATTGGGTCCAACTTAATTTACTTGGGTTGAATAAACCTCATTTATTCAGAGTAGTATAGTTTGTTTATATGGGTTTGGTCTATTAAAGCGAACACAGGTCAAATTCACACTTAGGCACAACTAAGAGTCTTCTATTAACCTGCCATTCTGTTTTGGGAGTGTGGGAAGAAACCAGAGAATCCAGGGGAAGCCCACACAGCCATCAGGAGAACAGGCAAACTCCACACAGGAAGGACGGAGTCTGGATTTGAACCTGCATGACCTCAGAACTGTGAGGCGGGTGTGCTAACCACTCGTCCACTGTTCCACAGTTATTCCTTTAATTTCTGTGACCAAGATCAGCCAATGTAACTTAAAACAGGTGCGAAACTTATTTTTTGTCACGGGCCGTATTGTAGTTATGGTTTCCCTCAGAGGGCCATTATGACGGTGAACTAGGGAGGGGCGAGTACTGATACCGGGTATCTGTATCAGGCCGATACCGGACTTATTTCAAGGACGATGCGTTGTTGTTGTCATGTATTGAAAACTAGGACAGGCGGGGAGATTAATACAAAAAACTTGAGCGAAGTTATCGCCGAACTATCTCTCTCTCAGCAAGCTCTCAAACACCCGGCTTTGGTCATGACTCGTGAACATGGATATCCTTTACATCTTACAACTTTACATCCACACAGACAAGTCTCTGCGGACGGCGAGACTTGTCTGCATTCCATCGCGGTGGACAGGGTCATTGACGCCGGCACCCGGCTTTCCTGCTCACCCACCATACTCTTATTGTCATCTGATTAATGTAAAGCGTCTTTGAGTGTCCCCTCCTTGAGCCGTCACCTTATCGTGGTGGAGGGGTTTGTGTGTCCCAGTGATCCTAGGAGCTAAGTTGTCTGGCGCTTTATGCCCCTGGCAGGGTCACCCATAACAAACAGGTCCTAAGTGAGAGACCAGACAAAGCACGGCTCAAAGACCCTTTATGATGACGACAAACGATGGACTCTGTTTTCCCTTGCCCGGACGCGGGTCACCGGGGCCCCCCTCTCGAGCCAGGCCTGGAGGTGGGGCTCGAAGGCGAGCACCAGGTGGCCGGGCCTGCACCCATGGGGCCCGGCCGGGCACAGCCCAAAAGGGTAACGTGAGTCCCCCTTCCCATGGGCTCACCAGCTGTGAGAGGGGCCATAAGGTTCGGGTGCAGTGCGAGCTGGGCGGTGGCCAAAGGCAGGGACCTTGGCGATCCGATCCCCGCTACAGAAGCTAGCTCGAGGTACGTGGAATGTCACCTCTCTGGCAGGGAAGGAGGCCGAGCTGGTGTGTGAGGTCGAGAAGTTACGACTAGATATAGTCGGACTCGCCTCCACACACAGCTTGGGCTCTGGTACCAGTCCTCTTGAGAGGGGTTGGACTCTCTTCCACTCTGGAGTTGCCCACGGTGAGAGGCTCCGAGCAGGTGTGGGTATACTTATTTCCCCCAGCTCGACGCCTGTACGTTGGGGTTCACCCCGGTGGACGAGAGGGCAATCCCCGAACCCATTGGTGGACACCAACGGTGAGGGATGCCGTCAAGCTGAAGAAGGAGTCCTATCGGGCCTTTTTGGGCTGTGGGACTCCTGAGGCAGCTGATGGGTACCGGCTAGCCAAGCGGAATGCAGCTTTGGTGGTCGCTGAAGCAAAAACTTGGGAGGAGTTCGGTGAGGTCACGGAGAAAGACTTCCGGACGGCTTCGAGGAAATTCTGGTCCACAATCCGGCGCCTCAGGAGGGGGAAGCAGTGCACCATCAACACTGTGTATAGTGGGGATGGGGTGCAGCTGACCTTGACTCAGGACGTTGTGAGTCGGTGGGGAGAATACTTCGAAGACTTCCTCATTTCCACCGATACGCCTTCCCATGTGGAAGAAGAGTCTGGGTTCTCTGAGGCGGGCTCTCCTATCTCTGGGGTTGAGGTCACCGAGGTGGTTAAAAAGCTCCTCGGTGGCAAGGCCCGGGGGTGGATGAGATTTGCCCGGAGTTCCTAAAGGCTCTGGATGTTGTGGGGCTGTCCTGGTTGACACGCCTCTGCAACATCACGTGGACATCGGGGACAGTGCATCTGGATTGGCAGACTGGGGTGGTGGTCCCCCTTTTTAAGAAGGGGGACCAGAGGGTGTGTTCCAACTACAGGGGGATCACACTCCTCAGCCTCCCTGGTAAGGTCTAATCAGAGGTGCTGGAGAGGAGGGTCTGTCGGGAAGTCAAATCTCAGACCAAGGAGGAGCTGTGTGGTTTTCGTCCTGGCCGTAAAACAGTGGACCAGCTCTACACCCTCGGCAGGGTCCTCGAGGGTGCATGGGAATTCGCCCAACCAGTCTGCATGTCTTTTGTGGACTTGGAGAAGGCTTTCGACCGTGTCCCTCGGGGAGTCCTGTGGAGGGTGCTTCAGGAGTATAGGGTACCGAACCCCCTGATACGGGCTGTTCAGTCCCTGTACGAACGGAGTCAGAGTTTGGTCCGCATATCCGGCAGTAAGTCGGACTCGAACAAGATCCCGGATACAAGCGGCTGAAATGAGTTTCCTCCGCAGGGTATCCGGGCTCTTACTTAAAGATAGGATGAGAAGCTCGGTCATCCGGGAGGATCTCAGAGTAGAGTCACTGCTCCTCCACATCGAGAGGAGCCAGATGAGGTGGCTAGGGCATCTGATTCGGATGCCTCCCGGACGCCTCCCCGGTGAGGTGTTCCGGGCACGTCCCATCGGGAGGAGACCCCGGGGACGACCCAGGACTACGTCTTTCGGCTGGCCGGGGAACGCCTCAAGATCCCCCCGGAAGAGCTGGATGAAGTGGCTGGGGAGAGGGAAGCCTGGCCGTCCCTGCTAAAGCTAATGCCCCCGCGACCCGACCTCGGATAAGCGGTAGAAAATGGATGGATGGGTCTTTGAGTGTCTCGAGAAGCGCTATATAAGTTTAATGTATTATTACTATGAATTTTTTTTTTTAATAACCATGTTAGAGACACAGAAGGGATGAAATGTATGTGTACATGTCTACATTTATTCGTAATTTACATTTGAGTGAAGTCCCGCCCCTGCCTGCACGTTGGCTGCTCATTGGTCATTCCTTCAGCAGTTCCGTTTCCGCTCCCTGTCGACTCGCTAACGGTGCTCAAAGATTGAATAATTTCATAAACTGATTCAGTTCAGTACGTTCACTAAAAAGATTCCTTCTTTTGAACGAAACATTCGCGAACGAAACAACACGTTTGGTGTCAAGGATAAACATAACACAGAAAAAACAGGAGATATTGAAATATTATTGTTTTGCATGCAATAATATTCAAACTAGCAGTTACAATTATAAAAAAAAAAACCCTATAAAACCGAATTTTGCATACATTTAAATAAATAAATTTGTATCAGATTTGACGGTGAAAAAAAAACATGGTGACATGATTCTTTCTCACTTGGAAATTGTGCCCTTGTTTTAAGAACTTTTGTGGACAGTTTGTTCCCGTCTAATTCCACTTCTGCAGAGCTTTGAAAGTGTACCGCGTTTTACTTCTGGAAGGTAACTTAGTTTTAGAGCAAAGACCAAAACCAAGCAAGGCTGCAACTGCAAATGGCACATTTGTCAAGTCTTCCAGCACTTGTGAGGACCTCCCAGCATAGAAACGTGATTACCTCGGGTCATTTCAGTGTGAAAAAAATCTATTCAATGTTAAGTCAACTACATTTTGTGCGAATTCTACTTGATTTAATCAGCTTACAAACAGGAAATGATTTATTACCAATTACATGTTAGACTATAGTAAATTAAACAGCCAGCCAATATCTTTTTTTTTTCACAACCACCAATCACCAGGTCACACTCACAGCCAGAATACAAGCAAGTATAAAATGACTTTTCTATTATATATCCTCTTTAAAACACCAATGAGTACTATTTAGCGAAATCGGTTCATGAAAGTGGCCTTATACTTCCCATTATTTTCTTCCACAGAGCTTCTCACCGCTCACTATTCCTGGGATTTACTAAGCACTCTAGTTACACAACAAATACAGTACAGATGCTGTTTCACACAAAACAACAACTCTCCTGTTTTCTGGGACATCTTTTTTATTTTTATTTATTTTATTTATTTATTTATTTTTAACCCCAAAGATGATGATAATAAATAGTGCGTTCGGACTGAATGCCCCGCCCTCTTTGTGCCACACACTTCAGGGTGTCGAGTTGTATAGTTTAAACACGAATTCCAACCGGAAATACACTCTAGCTTCAAAATAAAATCAAACTAATTGACAAAATGTATACAGTAATATATATATTGTGTACAAGACGTTACATACAATATTACATTCTACTTTTTTATATAAGCGTGGTGTGAATATTATTGTGGACTGTGAAAATTGAAATAGACACTGAAACTATAATTCAGTTTTTTGAATCTGTCCTCGACATTTTGTTACTACGACATGTATCATCTTCATTTTTTTTGTGTGCGTGTGGCAAAAATGATTACTATTGTGAACTGAACCCCATTATTGGGCCTTTGTCGGCTACGATGCGTTCGGGCTATACAATTGTTATTGTGTTTGTACTACTCAGCCATTGTAATTTTGGAGTCAGCGTGTCTCGTCGAACGTTGTTTTATTTTGAAGACTAAATACGTCACTTCCGTCGTTCGTCTTGTTTTTCTTTCTTTCTTCTTTCTTTCTTTTTTTTCCCGAACGGCGGAGGTTGGAGGTTCTATTGCCTCTCATCGCTGCTGAAAAACGTTTCGGCTCGCCCTGATATCGAGATCATATTTAATATACATCTGTTGTGAGCTTGTGTTCCCTATTTATTTATTTATTGTCCAAAATGGGTTGCGCTGGATTCACCTGCTCCAAACACTCCCTGTGTGCGCTCAACATCCTCTATGTTGTAAGTATCAAACACAGCCCACTGCCAACCATATGGATTATTGCCGTTACTAAATTACTGCCGTTTATTACGATGCGTGTTTCCTCTCCTGGTCGCGAGTAAATATCGAGATGGAAAACGTCTGGCGATGAGGTCACACACTTGCTGAATCATTTATTCGTCGGGGAACCTTGAGCATCAGCTCAGTGTGTGATCACAGAGAAACGACAACAACAACAACAACAAACAACAAAAGACATTGTTTGCTATTACAGTATAGTGACAGAATCAGCCTTTAAACGGTCATTTCCTCCCACCGCCCTTTTTTAGACTGAAATTTAAGAGGATGTCCTGTCCCTTTATCTTTGTCTGCCATCTCGTCCTCTACCAGTTGTTGCCTGTAAAGAGACCGCGCAGCGCCAATATTTTTGGCGATAAATCAAATCAAAACTTTTATAGTAATTAATGCAGTGGTCGGGAAAAATTAAAAAAAAAGTATGTGAACCCTTTGGAATTTCTAACGTCTGCATAAATTGGTCAGAAAATGTGGTCTGTTCTTCATCTAAATCACACGAATAAGCAGTCTGCTGAAACTAATACAACACAAACAATGATATCTTTTCGTATCGTTATTGAAAATAACGGAAACATCCTCAAGACGCGGCTAATCAGAGTCACGCGTGAGCCAACCTGGAGTCCGATCAATGAAACAAGATCGGAGGTGTCCCTTAAAGCTGCTCTGGCCACTAGAAAACAACAGTTTAGAATTGTCTCGTCAAGAAGTATTGCCTGATGTGTACCATGCCTCCTCAAAAGAGCTCTCAGAAGGACTGCAATTAGACAAATTATAAATAAAATCATCTATAAATGGAGAAGGTTCAGCACTGTTTCTTCTCTCCTAAGGAGTGGCCATCCTTTAAAGATTATTGCAAGAGCACAGTGCCCAATGCTCAATGAGGTAAAAAAAAAAAAAAGAAAGAAAAAGAACCCCATGTACAGTGTCACCCGCAGAAGATTTACTTGCCAAACATAAAACATTTAACAAGAATGGGGTTCATGGGAGAACACCAAGGAGGAAACTATTGCTATTGGAAAAAAACATCGCTGTACATTTGAAGTTTACTAAAGAGCACTTGGATGTTCCACAGCAAAATATTCTGTGGACAGATGAAACTAAAGTTCAATTGTTTGGAGGTGAACACACAACACTATGTGTGGAGGAAAAAATGGCGCAGGACACCAACATCAGAACCGTATCCCAACTGTGAAGCACGGTGGAGGGAGCATCACGGGATGGCCGTCCACCTGGGGCCGGGACAGCTCACTATCGTCAATGTCGTCACACGTTTCTCAAGATATTTTGCAGAAGAACTTGAGGCCATCCATCCAAGAGGTCAAGCTCAAACTAGGACTGGTGTTGCAAGACGACAATGATCAAAACATCAAAGCAAATCAACAACAGGGTGGCTTCAGAAGATGGAAATACGTGTTCTGGGGCGGCCCAGTCAAAGTCCTGACCGCAACCCCATTGAGATGTTGTGACATGCATGACCTCAAGAGAGCTATTCACATCAGACTTTTCAGGAATGTTGCTGAACTGCAACCATTTTGGAAAGAGGTTATGGTCCAAAATTCATCCTGATCGTTGTGTACGTCTGATCTGCAACAACAGGAAACGTTTGGTTGAGGTTATGGAGGGTCAACCAGTTATTAAATCTAAAGTTTACATTATGCTCTACAAAATTATGAAAAATGTAGCAGTTTTTGTGGAGTTACTTTAAGCAGACTGTTCATTTTTTAGATTAAGATAAAGATCAGACTATAGTTTATGACCACTTTATGCAGAAATGTAAGAAATTCCACACAGTTCACATACAGCTCGTTTTTCTCCCATTGTATGTATGTTACAAGCAGTGATGTCGGTAACACGCTACTCCCAAAATGGAGGCTGAGGAGTGTGATCCCCCTGTAGTTGGAACACACCCTCCGGTCCCCCTTCTTAAAAAGGGGGACCACCACCCCAGTCTGCCAATCCAGAGGCACTGTCCCTGATGTCCACACGATGTTGCAGAGGCGTGTCAACCAGGATAGCCCCACAACATCCAGAGCCTTTTGGAACTCCGGGCGAATCTCCTCCACCCCCAGGGCCTTGCCACCGGGAGCTTTTTAACCACCTCGGTGACCTCAACCCCAGAGATAGGAGAACCTGCCTCAGAGAACCCACACTCTGCTTCCTCATGGGAAGGCGTGTCGGTGGAATTGAGGAGGTCTTCGAAGTATTCTCCCCACCGACTCACAACGTCCCGAGTCGAGGTCAGCAGCGCCCCATCCCCACTATACACAGTGTTGGTGGTGCACTGCTTTCCTCTCCTGAGACGCCGGATGATGGACCAGAATTTCCTCGAAGCCATCCGGAAGTCTTTCTCCATGGCCTGACCAAACTCCTCCCATACCCGAGTTTTTGCTTCAGCGACCACCAAAGCTGCATTCCGCTTGGCCAGCCGGTACCCATCAGCTGCCTCAGGAGTCCCACCGGCCAAAAAAAGGCCCGATAGGACTCCTTCTTCAGCTTGACGGCATCCCTCACCGTTGGTGTCCACCAACGGGTTCGGGGATTGCCGCCACGACAGGCACCAACCACCTTATGGCCACAGCTCCGATCGGCCGCCTCAGCAATGGAGGCGCGGAACATGATCCACTCGGACTCGATGTCCCCCGCCTCCCCCGGAACACGAGCAAAGTTCTGTCGGAGGTGGGATTTGAAACTCCTTCTGACAGGGGATTCTGCCAGAAGTCGCACCGGCATCTTCCCCCACCATCGGAGCCAACTCAGCACCAGGTGGTGATCAGTTGACAGCTCCGCACCTCCCTTCACCTGAGTGTCCAAGACATGCGGCCGCAAGTCCAATGACACAACCACAAAGTCGATCATTGAACTGCGACCTAGGGTGTCCGGGTGCCAAGTGCACGTGTGGACACCCTTATGCTTGAACATGGTGTTTGTTATGGACAATCCATGATGAGCACAGAAGTCCAATAACAGAACACCGCTCGGGTTCTGATCGGGATCCGTTCCTCCCATTCACCCCCTTCCAGGTCTCACTGTCATTGCCCACGTGAGCATTGAAGTCCCCCAGCAGGACGATGGAGTCCCCAGCGGGAGCGCTCTCCAGCACCCCCTCCAAGGACTCCAAAAAGGGTGGGTACTCTGAACTGCTGTTTGGTGCATAGGCACAAACAACAGTCAGGACCCGTGCCCCCACCCAAAGGCGGAGGGAGGATACCCTCTCGTCCACCAGGGTGAACCCCAACGCACAGGCGCCGAGCCGGGGGGCAATAAGTATACCCACACCTGCTCGGCGCCTCTCACCTCTTGGCAACTCCAGAGTGGAAGAGAGTCCAACCCCTCTCAAGAGGACTGGTACCAGAGCCCAAGCTGTGCGTGGAGGCGAGTCTGACTATATCTAGTCAGAACTTCTCGACCTCACACACCAACTCGGGCTCCTTCCCTGTCAGAGAGGTGACATTCCAGGCCCCTAGAGCCAGCTTCTGTTGCTGGGGATCGGATCGCCCAACTCACACTGCACCCGACCCCAATGGCCCCTCCCACAGTCGTAAGCCCGTGGGAAGGGGGACCCACGTTACCCTTTCGGGCTATGCCCGGCTGGGCCCCATGGGTGCAGGCCCAGCCACCAGGCGCTCGCCTTCGAGCCCCACCTCCAGGCCTGTCTCCAGAGGAAAAACCAAGTCCATCGTTTGTCGTCATCATAAGGGGTCTTTAAGCCGTGCTTTGTCTGGTCCCTCACCGAGGACCTGTTTGTCATGGGTGAACCTGCCAGGGGGATAAAGCCCCAGACAACTTAGCTTCTAGGATCACTGGGACACACAAACCCCTCCACCACGACAAGGTGACGGCTCAAGGAGGGGATATTCTTCACTATCCATAACTAAAATGCACATAACGACAAACTACAATTACGAAAAAAGGCAAAATATTTATAAACGGAGCCGTCTAGGGCAATGACGTCACGTGACGTGTTGCACGTTTCCCGCACATAGTCAACTCCCGTGTACCCAAGCAGCCAGCGGCGCAAACTCAATGGAAGGGGACCACTCTGACGAGGGATTGGCATACTTCAACTGGAAATACAGTCACTACTTCCGAGTTTCTCTAAAGAGGACAATACTAACGTCCGTTGTACACTATGCGTGCGCGCGCACACACACACAGTCGCCTTCATGGACCCCCAAACAATCTGCAGGGTTGCTACAGTCTGTGTCCGTCTGTCTATCGATCTAGCAGTCTTTAAAGAAGTGTACTGAGAATGGTGTGCTTGTTTACATTTAGGTGGCTATTTGGCATGCCATTTAATGTGGCTTCAACTACACTCATATTGAAGTTATTTTTTTTCATGTTGATGACATCATTCTGTAACTTGTGTGGCGTACGTTACCAAGTAATGGGTACGGTTAAGCTCATGCCTTTTTTGTAACTAAAAAGTTACTTTTTTTCAAATTTAGTGACTTTGGAAATCAAGTAATCAGTAAAGTAACTAAGTTACCTTTTCAAGGTAACTGTGGCAACACTGGTTACAAGTGAGTTGTGACTTGCAGTCAGCTTTTTTGTTGAGCCAGTGAGGAAACCTTGAAAATGCATCACCTACACTGCAGGGGTGTCAAACTCTTTTTTTTGTCTCGTGCCGCATTGTAGTTATGATTTCCCTCAGAGGGCCGTTAGAACAGTGAAACCATATAAATGTTTCATCATCACCAAAACATATTAAGACCATTACACAACAAATTGAGGGATAACTACTTTTGAAATCAGAAGACAAGGATAATAGTTTGTTCAAGTATTGTTTAAGTTACTGTAGAGGAAGGGTTTGGTAACAGAAAAATGCAATATGTCAACATTATTGTTTATTATTATGACAATTTGGAATTTGGGTGCAGATGTGAGCAAAAATCACAGAAGTTGACGAGCATGATTTGCTTCCGCAGGCCACATAAAATGATGTGGCGGGCCGCATCTGGCCCCCGGGCCTTGAGTTTGACACCTATGACCTACAGGAAGATAAACAGCTGCCTGAACGTTTATCTGTTATGCCACCTCAACTCTTATTGTGGACATTGCACCTGCTCATGAGCGAGTAAGGTGCAGGCCCAGGAACCTTCACCTGGAGCAGTAGCCCCCCCCCCCCCATCCGGGTTAAAATGATGCAATGGAGCAGAACCTTGTTGCGGGTTAAATTGACCCGTTTTTAAGGTCAAGAAATAGAATTAGAATGTACAATGACAATTGTTCATTTCACATATTTTGATTCTAATGCTTTGGGATAATTCAACACGCTCTGAGTCAAACTGACCCACTTAGATTGCTGTTGTTCCTGAGAGACAAATATACCAGGAGTGTAAATAAATAAAAACGATGTAAAACTCATTGAGTTCATAATTGCATTAGTAATGGGGGGGGCAACATTGATTTTAATAGTCACACTTTTTTATGGTTTATCAGATGACAGACAAGTTAGGAAATATGGCAGAATCAAATGAGAATTGTATAGTGTAAATCCAGCCTTATTGTTAGTTTAGCCACATTGGTCAGAGACGCGTGCAACACTTTTGTTGCTATACTACTGCTACAGTATGTCGCAAAAACAATTTTTCCTTTTAGGTTCTATTGTCATCATCACACTTTTTATCGACTTTTGAGACGTGGTTTGTTTTGGTTTTTGAATTTTGCAGTTTCACTAATGTATGGAAAATACAGGAAAGATACCTTTTAGGAGTTGCATAATAATATACTATAATAATATGCTATGTCCGCTCCCAGTTTCTTAAAATTGCTTGTGTGATCTTCAGATGCTATCTTTACCTCTAACTGAACTGATACTTCATTTCAAAGCGTTCTAGTTCAGAGGCTTTTAACTTCCTGAGACACTGCTAGTGCCATTACAATGGGTCTTTGTATCTTGAGAAGTACATGCCTAAATTGGAAAAGCAATAAAGAAGAAGTTAGTAGAAATAAAAAAAGTCAGTATTATTGTCACCACATTTCTGATGCAGACATTTGAACTCCTTTGTCATCCAACAATGTTGGGGCTGAAAAGTGTACTCATTAGTTCCACAGTGGCAATTGAGGCATATATTATTATGTTATTATTATATAGCGTAATCCCTCGTTTATTGCGGGGTTAGGTTCCGAACCACCCCCGCAACAGGTGTAATCCACAAAGTAGCCACCACATAGAGTATTTATTTGGATTATTTATACATATTTTAAAGCTGTATGAACCTCCCCAGACTCTTACTAATCTTCTCCACACTACCATTAATCTGTTATTTTGAATGAAACGAATCAAAGTACATATTTTATTCTGACAAGAGCTGCAATGCTTTACTTATATACTTCAGCCGCCATTTTTACTTACCGCGCATGCGTATGTGCACAGTTGCAGCCACAGTTGTACCTGATCACATGGATCAGGATGATGATGAGCTCCTCCCGGACGATCATCTCCGCAGAATGAGCCGTCCGGTCCGATGGCCGTGAGGAGCTGCACGGATGTTCATGTCAGACTTCGACGGCGGCAGATAACTTGGATAAAGTTATAGAAGATTCATTCAACGCATCGTGGCAGATTATTGACAAAAGCTACCGCTAACTAGCAGCTAAGATAACTAGCTGGCTAAGTAGAAGCAGATTTTAATAGCCAACGTGGATTTACATTTTACTGCACTGAGACAAGCGTATAACAGACCACATGCATGCACCCCTATGGGGGGCACAAGCCAGTGCAAACTGTAGGCCGGTCCCAAGCCCGGATAAATGCAGAGGGTTGCGTCAGGAAGGGCATCCGCCTTAAAACTTTGCCAAACAAATATGAGCGTTGATCCAAAGAATTCCATATCGGATCGGTTGTGGCCCGCGTTACCAACGCTCGCAGTCAACTTGCAGGGCGCCGTTGGAAATTCAGCTACTGTGGGTCGAAGTCAAAGAAGAAGAAGAGGTGGAAAGAGGGCTCTTTGGCAGAAAGAGTCTGGAGTTGGTTGACATGATGATGAGGAGAAAGGTTGATATATTGTGTGTCCAGGAGACCAGGTGGAAAGGCAGTAAGGCTAGAAGTTTAGGGGCAGGGTTTAAATTATATTACCATGGTGTACATAGGAAGAGAAATGGAGTCTGGGTTATTTTAAAAGAAGACTTGGCTAAGAATGTCTTGGAGGTGAAAAGAGTATCCGATCGAGTGATGAGGCTGAAACTTGAAATTGAGGGTATGTGTAATGTGATTAGTGGCTATGCCCCACAGGTAGGATGTGACCTAGAGGTGAAAGAGAAATTCTGGACGGAGCTAGACGAAGTAGTTCTGAGCATCCCAGACAGAGAGAGTCGTGATTGGTGCAGATTGTAATGGACATGTTCGTGAAGGAAATAGGGGTGATGAAGAAGTGATGGGTAAGTACGGCATCCAGGAAAGGAACTTGGAGGGACAGATGGTGGTAGACTTTGCAACAAGGATGCAAATGGCTGTAGTGAACACTTTTTTACAGAAGAGGCAGGAACATGGTGTGTTGTGCAGCTTTTCGGGAAGAGGTGAGAGAGGCTCTCGGTGGACAGGAGGAGCTTCCAGAAGAGTGGACCACTGCAGCCAAGGTGATCAGAAAGGCAAGCAGGAGAGTACTTGGTGTATCTTCTGGCAGGAAAGGAGAGAAGGAGACTTGGTGGTGGAACCTCACAGTACAGGAAATCATACAAGGAAAAAGATTAGCTAAGAAGAAGTGGGACACTGAGAGGACCGACGAGAGGCAAAAGGAATACATTGAAATGCGACACAGGGCAAAGGTAGAGGTGGCAAAGGCCAAACAAGAGGCATGTATGCCAGGTTGGACACTAAAGAAGGAGAAAAGGATCTATACAGGTTGGCCAGACAGAGGGATAGAGATGGGAAGGATGTGCAGCAGGTTAGGGTGGAAATATGTTGACTGGTGCCAGTAGTGTGCTAGCTAGATGGAAAGAATACTTCGAGGAGTTGATGAATGAGGAAAATGAGAGAGAAGGGAGAGTAGAAGAGGCAAGTGTGGTGGACCAGGAAGTGGCAATGATTAGTAAGGGGGAAGTTAGAAAGGCATTAAAGAGAATGAAAAATGGAAAGGCAGTTGGTCCTGATGACATTCCTGTGGAGGTATGGAAGCATCTAGGAGCGGTGGCTGTGGAATTTTTGACCACCTTGTTCAATAGAATACTAGAACGTGAGAAGATGCCTGAGGAATGGAGGAAAAGTGTGCTGGTGCCCATTTTTAAGAACAAGGGTGATGTGCAGAGCTGTGGGAACTATAGAGGAATAAAGTTGATGAGCCACACGATGAAGTTATGGGAAAGAGTAGTGGAGCCTAGACTCGGGACAGAAGTGAGTATTTGCGAGCAACAGTATGGTTTGGTTAATAATGTAGACTTGAACTGAGACCCGTATGAAAGACTTATTCCTACCCATAAGTTTGACTTTGTAGAGCTCCTTATTTTACAAAAGCTTGTGTTGTAAATATCGAGACCGTCTACAAAGTATCCTCATGGTTTTATGGTGAAATTCACTTTTGGGGGAAAAAATGACTTTTGCATGTATTGGGTGGCTCTATATTTACAATAGAATACACTCACTACTGTGATAGTTACTCCTTATTTGTGATGATGATGTCACAGGTTTTTTTTTTCAGGAACAATTAAGAAAAAACATTTTACAGCAGTATTAGAAAATAATACAAGACACTTAACGCTCGTAATATGAATATAGTTATTCCCGCATGTTGTTGTAACAAAATATTGATATCACAATGTTTTGTATCGTCATTTTACTGTAGCTGTAAGTGCAAATTGATCTCAATATCAGTATTCTCCACCAAGGAAAACATGTTTTATTACATTGTGTCTTTAACATTTGGATAATGAGTTGTGTTTTGCACTGATGATTGACAACAAAGGAGGTGACAAGTCTGATTGAAGCACGCAGGTGAAAATCGTGGCAATATCCGCGGCTGAACGTCACTGCTAAACATATTTCTCACAAAATATGTTATCTGGGTCACATTCTAAATCGCATGACCTTAGGGGTGTTTGAGTTTAGAAGTTCCACTCTCTTCAACAACATGTTTGTGTGTTTTCCAAATAACAAAACCTCACGTTCATAACGGCATTCGCATTGGCTTGTCCCTCGATCCTGCAGATGGTGAGCTTGCTGATGATTGGAATCGCAGCATGGGGGAAGTGGTTCGGTCTGGTCTCCAGTTTCCAGGTGGTGGGTGGCGTCATAGGAGTGGGCGTCTTCCTCTTCTTTGTTGCTCTGGCTGGCCTCATTGGTGCGATGAAACACCACCAAGTCCTCCTCTTCTTTGTATCCTTTACATGGCTCGTACCCTACACCTCTGGTCCACAGTGGGAGTAACTCCTGCTTCAATGTTGTTAGACTCCCCCGATTGCACCCTCCCTGTCGGGCTAGTCTTGTTTATGGGTCAACACAAAATCGGCTCTCTTGTCTCACAATTGGAATGGAATGACAAACACACAAAATGCCCTTTCCCCGAACAAAGCTTGTCTTGTAAGAAAACCGCTTCGCACCGTTTACTTTGCTCGATTACTATGACTCATTCCTCCTGCTATTTGCGGACTTAATTTGTCGGCTCCGACACGTCATGCTGATATGGTGGCATATATTCTTCGAACAGTTTGGCACTGCAATCACTACTCCACCGACCGTGGTGTAAACACAGTTCAGATGAAAATACAGATATATTTTATAAAGGTAAAATGACTACATATTGTTGTTTTAAAGCTGATTTAATATCTATTTGAATACCAACGTGACATGTTTATAATGGTGTACAGGATTTAGAACTAGGCATGGGTATAATAATCCATGAATCGATTAAATGATTACCAAAACTTTTGACTGTATGGAATTGGTTGTCGAGTCTTCGTAACTATGTGTGTGTTCCTTTTGCCATTGGAAACATTTGCATTTAACCAACCCTATATTGTCAGCCACTGAATGCTCTTTGTTACCTCAGTCTTTTGGAATTGTTTCCATTCATTGTAGATGCAGCGTCAAATTTCACTCTGTGATCAGAGCTGTGCTCCGTATCAGACTGCATAGTTGATGTTCAAGTCAATACTGAGCTGTTTTGCACACTTGTGTGTCAAGTGTACTGTGCAATGCGTGGGCTTATTCCTTGACTCTGATTCTCAGTACATGATCATCCTGTTCATGGTGTTTGTCGTGCAGTTCTCTGTTTCCAGTGCATGCCTGGCTATCAACAAAGAGCAACAGGTGAGATGGAATGAATTAGTGCTGCATTCCAGACTGCTGTGAGATAAGACATTTCTCATTTGGATCTTATGAGGTCTGGACTCGAGAAAAACATGGCTGGCAACATTGATCAAATTAGTAGATATGTGGTAACAAACCTAATCTCGGGGAGTACTTTACAGCAATTTTTAGAAACTCTGACTGAGCAATGTTCTCAATCACATTTGCTGGTCGAGTTTCCTGGAATACCGCAATAATTCCTGGAATAATTCATACTTTGAAGTAATGCATGCAGCCGTTGTGTGTGTCTGACCGATATCTTGTGCCTCCCGAGGTCACCGTGCACTTCGAACAGTCGAGCTGGCAAATCTGGCATGTGACATTCTTTTCATTGGCCTATGAGGCCGTGATGACTGACTACTAAGGACTTTGCCTAGCAACAAATAGCAACATTTAAAGAAAACCAAACAACTTTATTGATCTAAGTTGCTCCATAGTCAACATTCCAATTCAATTGTGAAATTTGAGCATCAGCCAACAAGAGAACATACTAATGATTTATAAGAATACAAATGATCTTTATTTTGAATGGATATCGGTCATGACTGCGCAAATCATTCATGTGAAAGATGTTAATGTGAACTCCCAGGATCATCTGCTCGAGGTCGGCTGGAATAACTCGCGTAGCACCCAGAGGGACGTGGAGAAGAGCCTCAACTGCTGCGGCTTCCGACAGGTGGACCTCAACGCCACCTGTGACGCCGTACGTCTGGTTCCGTGCTCCTCCAACATAGCAGCCTGACAAAAATAAACGGTTTTCTCGTAGTCTGCCCGTTATCATATCAAAAACTTGCACTTTTGAAATCATAAAACAACCGTCGACTCCGTCAGCTATCAGCTTTGTAAGTGCGTGTTCTTGTGTTTTCTTACAGGCCTGCTTTCCCAATCACTCCTGTTTGCCGTGTGCTGATAAGATCCAGGAACACGCAGATGAAGTCCTACGTTTCGTAGGAGGGACTGGACTCTTTTTCAGTTTCACTGAGGTGAGCCTTGACCAGTTTTCAAGATCAATTTATATTCTAAATAACTTGTTCCAGACAAATCATGCATGCCGGGGGTTGAACTTTGACATTCTGTGCAACCTTTATTCTCGAAAATATTGCTCTAATAACATTTGTGTGATATGAGGGATGTCGGGGATGTCCAACCATAGAGGTTCCACTGTCGTCACAAAGAACACATTTCAAACCCATGAGACCTCAATGATGATGGCCATCTGACTGTCATTGTGTCCTGCTGTCAGATTCTGGGCGTGTGGCTCACATATCGCTACAGGAACCAGAAGGACCCCCGAGCGAACCCCAGTGCGTTCCTGTGAAACAGCCACCAACTTCTGTCTTTGGACCGTCCTTTGGGCTTCACCTGTAAATACGAGAACAATCAAACTGCGTACGCTGTACCAGAGCAATTTTGGTTTTATAACTGTATGTTGTTTATTCAGAAAGTATTAACGGAGCCGGCCTATGCTCTTTTCTTCTTGTTGTATTGTTGCTTTAACGAGAGTCCCACTGAATGCAATAATCTGCACAAATCTACACAGTACTATGAATTAGGATTTGAACCATGTCTGAGAGTGCTGTGAGGACTGGAAGGAGTGGATAGGAGTTGTATGTTTGCGTGTCTGAGAAAATAGATGTTCTGAGCCTCTACCAGCTTGTCTTGCCTCTGACTGCATCCCGTATGTATTTGGCCTTTTTTTTGCATGACTCTTGTAAATACGAGCGTGTCCCAACTGCACTGGTGATTCTGCAAGTCAACCATCTCAGACTTTGTACTGTCAAACCACAATAAAACACTGAAGGAGTAAATGATCATCTTGTATCATTTCCTATTTGTGTCATTGGTGCACTCTTCCTGAAATGATTCACTTTATAGTCAAATTCAATCTTAAATATAGAAACTCAAAGGATGAACTTAACATTTCCATTGACACCTTACTTATTAACAGTGGATGAGGGTATTTATACACCAACCTGCAGAGCGCAACAGGCCTCTATTGTATTACTTATTTCCACAAATGCTTATGTATGGGTGGAGCTATAAGGCATGCTGAAGACAATTAACTGGTGGACAGAGTTATTATTTCTGTGAATCCACCTCACGTTAGCAGTTTTGCTCTTCGATTCTTGGTTCCTAACTAATGCATTTCCTTCTGAGACCAAAATAATTGTTCCATGCACGCCTAACTGAAGCAGACAACAGTGTGCTTTTGAGAAATGATGATTGTGAAATGAAACCGGGATTTGCTGTCCAAAGTAGTAAGCAAGGTAGCGATTCAAGTCATCACATGACTGGACTCAAGTCAGACTCAAGTCGCCAATCTTAGGACCCGGTTGGCTAAAACCTGCGAAAGCCTCGACTTGACTTTGACTGGGTATTTATGAGAATTGACATCACTTAAACTTGAAATACATGACAAGCCTTTCCTGTTTACTGTTGAACATCTGCATTTTGAACATAGTTTTCTGAGTTCTTTTGTGTTGTGAATATGAAAACTTGGCAACCCAACCAGCATTGGACACCGTTGCTCACATGAAGATTCAGATGTTCAATTGAAACCGCTTATCATCACACTGATTTGGAATACGGACAAATTAATGTATCTATACACCAGCGGTGAGGAATGACGTCACGCTCAGAAGAGTGGTATCGGGGCCTTTTTGGCCTGTGAGACTCCGGGTGCAGCTCATGGGTACCGGCAGACCAAGCAGAATGCAGCTTTGGTGGTTGCTGGGGCAAAAACACAGACAGGCACAGACAGGAGTTTGGTGAGGCTATGGAGAACAAGTTCCAGACGGCTTTGAGGATATTCTGGTCCACTAGCTGGCATCTCGGGAGGAGGAAGCAGCGTATCGTGTATAGTGGGGACAGGGCGCTGCTGACCTCGACTTGGGACTTTGTGAGTTATACGTCGAAGACCTCCTCAATTGCACCGACACGCTTTCCCAAGAGGAAGAGGAGTCTGGAGACTCTGAAGCGGGCTCTCCTTTCTCTGGGGTTGAAGTCGCAGAGGTAGTTCAAAGGCTCCTTGGTGACTGCACCATGGGTGGATGAGATCTGCCTGGAGTTCCTAAAGGCTCCGGATGTTGTGGTGCTGTCCTGGTTGACATTCCTCTGCAACATCGCATGGACATCAGGTACACTGCGGGCGCAGACCGGATTGGTAGTCCCCTTTTGGAACAGTCCAAATCCGAGGCCATGGTCCTCAATTGGACAAGGATGGGGTGCCCTTTCCAGGTCAGAAATGAGAACCTGTCCCAAGTGGAGGAGTTCACTTGGGGTCTTGTTCAGGAGTGAGGGAAGAATGGAGTGCAAGATCGATAGACGGATTGGTCGAGGCAACTAGAAATAAAGTAAACAGAAATACAGACCAACGACAAGAATCAACTTGTACCACACACTATCCATGCTTTGTGATGCTGATTACGCAGAACAATAATCCCAGTAGCGCCTCCGTATCCCAGCAACAGTAAAAGCGTCATTGCTGTCAACTGAATCCCCCTGCCACGACTCACACAAAACGCAAAATGAAATCAAGGAAAAGGAACACGTCACATGACACCAGCTGAACGTAATGCTTTAAACTCTAGGTTTTGTGTTATGACAGATGAACAAGAATCCATCGATCCATCTGTCTAGATAGCACGAGTTTGGAGCCCCTCCGCCTGTCCGTCAGTTTGATCCCTGAGTGTTTGCCTCAGGTTTTTAGACCATGGTTTCTTGAATGCACCATTCACTTACATAGGACAACTCAAAGCTAACACGAATTGTCCTCTTTAGCTATAAGTCTATTGTACAATTAAAACTCTCACAATTAATACAATTAACTCTCACAATGAATATATATATATATATATATACTTGCACAAAGGCGGACGAGTGCCCAGTCCGTCACGAGGCACACAGAGACAGACAACCACTCACACTCGCATTCACACTGCCTGAACAGACGTCGGGCGAGTAAACCACGAAACACAGTCACCGTGTCACGTTGTGCACTTCTATGCAACCAATCAGAGAGTTGGGGGGACATGATAAAATCCGAAACATTTTCAAATTTATTTAAAAGACAACGTGGATGAACAGATGTGTCATGAAGTACAACGATTGGAAAGAAGAGGATTTAGTTGAAGAAGTCATCGGAAGAACTTCCTTTTCCGGGTGAGCTGCACTGACAGCATGTTGAGGGCATCACGTCTTTTGTGCTCGGGCTCAAAGCTCAGACTTGAGGAGTTTCTTGGCCTTGTGCATGTTGCTGATCACTGAAGGAGGAGAGAGAGCGTTACATTCAACATTCCTCGCGTTAATTGGACAGTGTCGTAGCAGAGAGTCATCTCACGGAGTTTGATGTCATTTGGTTCGTAGGCATACATGCGGTTCGCGTAGCGACCAGTGACATCAGCCCTCACTGTCATTGAGGGGTCTAAGAGAGAAAGAGAAACAGATAAAGATATTCGAGTCAAATATTGACGGGGGTGGTGGAGCAAAAGCTGTTTCGTGTCTCAGAGCAACGTGCTGTTTATATGAAAAATGACAAAGTATGACTACAGTTTAAAGCCGGTGTAGTGTTGGTAAATGGCTAAACAAATCTTCATTCATTGCACATTTTTATGTTTTTTTAACATTTTTTCACAATGTTGTGGACTAAATCTGACAGACATTAGAATGATTTTATGGACATAATTCTAATTTTTTCCATTCCAAATGTTCACATTTGGTTGCGTTGGAGAGGCCGGTGTTCAGCAAGTTAAAAGGATTTTGTCTCTCAGAAGTTGCTTTAAGTATGTGCAATCATCGTCACACCGTTCGTTGGGTACACAGTCCTAAACAATCAAAGAGCCAGTGCAAGAGCTGTATCAAATATTGTGCCTTTAAAAAATAAAAAATTTTAAATAAAAAAACAATAATGCTCAGTTTTGATTGACATTGTCAGAGAGGCATTGTTTCAACAACCCATATGTCTATCACTGGGGGCATAGTTTGCAGTGGTGCAACTGCATTGCATCATACTGAGCAATTTTTCTAATATTTTAGGGAACCAAAACGACATCTGCTATCCAATACTGTATAGTAGCTTTTGGGTGTGTTTTATGTAGGCAAAAGCACATTAAAGGACAATATTTACCATGTGCTTGTATTAGCAAATGGGTCATTTTCATATAATTTGTTCATTGACGATATAATTTGCTCAATGACGGTAAAGTAAAAAAAATAAAATACAATTCTAAATTAGGTTTTTTTTTTTTTTTTTATACGGGTAAATGTCTCCCATGCTGAAACCGCAACGCTTAAAGTCCGCTTTTCAAAAAGTTATTGACGATTCCAAATTTGAAGCATTCATAGGAATCCTTGCAGCTCCGGTGGCATTAACGGTAAAGACAGCTTGAGTGACAAAAACGGCTCATTTGTAAAAGACCCGAAAAATGTCGAAGACGCATTTGTGTTCGTTTTTCATGGAAAAGGCGTATTACGCAATAGGAGAGTAATCCTAGATATCAAAAAATGGAGTTAGCATCTTCAGAAAACATGCTCCACATCATGAAACTTTATTTGGGACACATAATGGCAAAGACACTTTGGCTTTAAAAGTTTGAAAATTTTTACTTTGAAGTATTTTTTCTTATCAATAATTATCACCATTTGATTGATAACTTCCAATAATTGCAAATGCCTATCGGTAAAATAAATTGATTTTCAAAAGGAAATTCAGGGGGGTATGTCTTTACCGTTATTGCTCCGATTAGATGAAAATGACCCTAATGATGATTTGTGGGGGGGGGGAAAAAGGCAGCTTTAATGTGAAAACGTTTTCTATTGTTTAATGGTCAAATATTTTCCCGGTATTATCATCCACCCATGTATTTGCAAAAAAACATTCTCTTATCTATGAAATTAAGATTTTATACTCTTTGCCATATTTAACTCTTACCAACAAAAATGATTCTGGGAACATACTGTCCATCCGGGGAGAGATGTTTGTCTGTGGTTTCATACTGTGGGGGGAAAAAAAAAAACAGTTCCAGGCTTTGTCACCAGACTTCAACTTGAAGCTACACCATCCATTTATAGAATTGATCATAACAGCGATGAAATTCATTTCATTTTCGGGCGATCCTGGGACTCCATGAGTGTGACATGAAACAGAATGAAAGCCAACTAGGAAGCGGCCTGCTCTTTGGGGGGGGGGGGGGGGGGGGTCTGCATAATATTGTACTTATTAAAAACATACAGTAATGACATAACTCAATAATGAACTATCAATTGAATGCTGCCACTTCTGGTGGTCCTGCTTTGGCCACCTGGGGGAAGTATAAGACAGAAAGCCGCCTTTAGAGTGGACGCCCTCATACTCGCAGTTGGGCACCTGCGGATTCACCTATTAGTGGATTTTTATTTTATTTATTTTCCCCAATTCTTTTCCATTTTTTAAAAATTTGTAAAAAAAAAAAAATTCCTGTTTCTTTTTGGGGTTTTTTTCTTTTTTGAGTGGGGGTGGGGAACCGCCAGGAAAACACTTATTGGCAGTTTATCCCCGCTTATTCAAGAATTTGGGGGGGGGTTGAAAAAAATTATTTAAAAAATTTTTTTTTTTTGTTTGTTTGTCAATGCAGTCATCATGACTGTTATTTATCCGCATATTTTTGCCATTTGCGGTCACACCCGATCGAATGTACTGTTTATTGAGGCTATTATAAATCTCACAGTTCTAGGCAGTCCCGTCTGGATGCAGCAGCCAATCATATTGCAGCGGGGGGGAAAGGGGGGGGGGCGTGTCCGGCCTATAATTCAAGTGGGATTTATAATAACGCTTCATTGAGTCGTCTCAACTCATCTCTCAGCTCATTATTCTACACAGAGGATAAAGAATATACGACTGTGAGGACTATTATTTTTGTCTACGTTGTTGCTGGACCGTTTGTGTTCAATCTGTTGCTCAAAGGGTTAAAGCAATGCTAATTAGCATTAGGCTAGTGGACTGAAGGGTGGGTATCTTAACTACAGTTTGGTTTAGTTTGGTTAGTTTTGGCACAAAGACGGGCATCTGGTTTAGGGGAGGAGACTCACGAGTGTTGGTGGATATTTCGCTATGTGTGTGTTGTACAGTGTTGGTTATCTAAAGTATAAAAGAAGTAAAATGTATGATGTTTTTCTCACATTCAAAAAAAAATCAGTTAAGATGTTCAAAATCTCGATATTTGTACCCCGCTTTACATTTCGCAATACGTGACCTACCACCAGGTTGAGTATAACGAAATCCTCGTCGAGGATTTTTTGGAGCTCATTGTCCTCTGCAAACACTTTCTTCAGTGCTGCGAGAAGAACAAATAAACCGGTCAAACAGTCTCGACACCTGATTCAACAGAATGTTTTGGAAATGTACTGGAATTCTTTTTTTTTTTTTTTTGCCCCCATGGTTAAACTTACCCAGGGAGTGTGGACATTCCTCCAGGTGAAAGAGGACCATCAAGGGCTTGTTCCTTAAAGGGTGAATCAAGTCAGTCATGTCAGGATTTCCATTTGTAGTGACAGCACAAAGTGCAAGGCGCTGGTTAGTGATTGGACTATTTCTTACTTTGACCTCGCCCAATAGAGCGCTTCCTCATACGTCTGAGCCCAAATTAGCTGATCGCCCCATCCTGGAGTCAAATGAACATTAGCAAAGACACAAAATTCACATCATATTGACTTTTTTTTTCGAGGTGCTGAACATTCTCACCAACCTCTTGACAGAGTTTGAGAACTCCGCTTGCCCGTCTTTGGGGTGTATTTGCCAAATGTAAAGGACACAGCTACAAGCACCAAGAGGAGTGACAGTGATGTTTTGATCATTTTTGCACGCTTACTGGAAGAAAAACATTTGAAACATGTTTTAAATACTAACAGCACAGGATCAGTGACTGGAATCACTTCAGTCAACTTAACAACAGACTAAAATGTACATTTTAGTCACATTCCGAGGGGATTTTAATTGAATCTTTTACATAGCATGATTTTTGTTTTTCCTAATAGCATTACTACTTAAGTCAGACCAGACCTACGAGTACAAATTTATCCACTCCAATAGATTTCATATCGATTGAAACATTTTCATATCCTCCTGACAACTCTGTACTGTTGAACACACACAATGCACATTTTCCCCCCTAGTTATTATCCATGTATTTTGGAATATTTT
Organism: Phyllopteryx taeniolatus; assembly: GCF_024500385.1. Classification (NCBI taxonomy): domain Eukaryota; kingdom Metazoa; phylum Chordata; class Actinopteri; order Syngnathiformes; family Syngnathidae; genus Phyllopteryx; species Phyllopteryx taeniolatus. Next base: position 14,818,959 of record NC_084522.1, read on the forward strand.
CATTTTACTACTGTGAATTAGTTTCAAAGAAACTATTATATTATTTAGAAATTAAATAAGATTCTTTTTTTTTTTTTTTTTTTTTACAAAGATGAATGCTAAATTTAAAAAAGTGGCATGGCGTTTGACATTGTACAATCTTTTATCTTTTGTTAAACAGGTTCAGGCTGAACCAGTAAATTGTATAAACCGAGCAGAATTTTGTAAACCGTGCATGCCTGGGTACATTTTTTTCTCTTTCTCAGAATACTCCAAATGGATTCATATAGCATTTTGACAAATATCGCTTCAAATATGACACACAAAGCATCATAGCATCTCTTACTTACCTGTTCCTGGTGGGTCAGGTGACAACGGCAGCGGTTCGCTGTTCCAGGATCTGTCTTTTATTCTTACCTGCTCCATATTTAAATACCTAGCCGCCTATGGTCCCGCCCTCTACCCACCTTCTCGCTACTGGAGCGCCTCAGGCACTTTAATGTCCTTGATGGAAAAGCACCAAATTGTACTACATTAGACTATTAACCAACATATAATATCCTGATACAGTAGCTATTCTGGTTTTGTTCATTTTAGGAAGCAGGAAGCAAATACTACACATTTTTTTTTTTTTTGTATGCAAAGCAAATATATCAATAAACATTAAATAATGTGCATGTGGTAACTGGTGGCACACGTGCTTTTTTAATTGACATTAATATATATATATCCATTTGCGACTATGAGCATACACTGTAAAGGTGCATCGAAGTGAATTATAATACACTGTGCTAAGTGTTCGGAGGCCGGACACCTGGAGGACGATGACTGGGAGCAATGTGATTGGCTGGCAACCCAGCTCATACAATCCAATGATGCCAGGCCCATGATAAATACACACTAAATGAACAAAAATATTGGGACACCAGTCCAATGCGCCTGCAGCAACTGAAAAAAAACAAGCTAGTAATTTCTAGAGTAAATGTATTAAATGACTTATTTTATTTTAATATAATATGCAACATCATTTATGATAATGGTAACTACAATATACACTTACATTTTAATAGATTCATACTATCATTAACGTTCTTCATTTATTGGAGAGAAATCACATGATTCACTAGCTTGTAGTGAGCTTTGTGTCGTGCTTTTGGACTCCAAGCTGCGTTGTGTTGCCTTTCTATAAAGGGCTGCTAACTTTGTCTTGATAGTGTAAGATGCATGCATTCACATGGCAGTCTCTCATTTTTCCCGTTCTGACCCATCTCAACATGGCGCTGTGTCGTGCAGTCGTGAGCTTGTGCGACCTGGCTTCTATCAATAGCGGCTTTGTTCACCTCCTTCGCATTGGGCCCCTCGACAGCCGATACGGCGCTCGGCGAGTGAATCAACCCTTTTACAGCAGCATCCTGGAGCCCACTAAGTCTCCACAACGCACACGCACGCACGCACACTCACTCAGCCTAAACGCCAAGCAGACAGGATGTCCTCTTGTTCATGTCTGTACATCTAAAAATGACAAGAGAGAAGGGTATTGCGGTAGTATTCACAGTGTAAACGTCTTAGGCCACCTCTGGCTTTGTTGTTTTAATCATCTTTCTCATAGCAGGCAGTTTGAAAGAGTAAAACAGTACGTAGTTGCACACACACAGCGGGATTACACAGATTCAATATCATGATGCTCTGGATAAACGTGTGGATACAGACAATTCTTCTTGGATTATTTAAATCACTATGGCATAAATGTCACAGTGCCCCCCGATAACCATGATGGAAAACAGACAATGCGCCGCTATTTTGGGTTTTTTTTTTCACTTTTTTGTAATGAAGTTGGGATGTTGTGTTAAACATAAATAAAAACAGAATACAATGATTTGCAAATCATGTTCAACCTATATTTAATTGAATACACTACAAAGACAATATATTTAATGTTCAAACTGATCAACTTTATTGTTTTTAGCAAATAATCATTCACTTAGAATTTTATGGCTCCAACACGTTCCATAAAAGCTGGGACAGGTGGCAAAAAAAGACTTGAGAAAGTTGAGGAATGCTCATCAAACATCTGTTTGGAACATCCCACAGGTGAACAGGCTCATTGGGAACAGGTGTGTGCCATGATTGGGTAGAAAAGGAGCTTCCCTGAATTGCTCAGTCATTCACAAGCAAAGATGGGGCGAGGTTCACCTCTTTGTGAACAAGTACGTGAGAAAATAGTCGAACAGTTTAAGGAGAATGTTCCTCAACGTAGAATTGCAAGGAATTTAGGGATTTCATCATCTACAGTCCATAATATAATCAAAAGGTTCAGAGAATCTGGAGAAATCACTGCATGTAAGCGGCAAGGCCGAAAACCAAAATTGAATGCCCGTGACCTTCGATCCCTCAGGCGGCACCGCATCAAAAACCGACATTAATGTGTAAAGGATATCACCACATGGGCTCAGGAACACTTCAGAAAACCAATGTCAGTCAATACAGTTCGGCGCTACATCCGTAAATGCAACTTGAAACTCTACTATGCAAAGCAAAAGCCATTTATCAACAACACCCAGAAACTGCGCCAGCTTCTCTGGGCCCAAGCTCATCTAAGATGGACTGATGCAAAGTGGAAAAGTGTTCTGTGGTCCGGCGAGTACACATTTCAAATTGTTTTGGGAAATTGTGGACGTCGTGTCCTCCGGGCCAAAGAGGAAAAGAACCATCCGGACTGTTATGGACGCAAAGTTCAAAAGCCAGCATCTGTGATGGTATGGGGCTGTGTTAGTGCCAATGGCATGGGTAATTTACACATATGTGAAGGCACCATTAATGCTGAAAGGTACATACAGGTTTTGGAGAAACATATGCTGCCATCCAAGCAACGTCTTTTTCATGGACCCCGCTGCTCATTTCAGCAAGACAATGCCAAACCACATTCTGCACGTGTTACAACAGCAAATCTGATCTCGCACTAAAAGGTCTTCTTGATTCCTTATTATTATCCCCTGCATGCATACACAATACGTTGAAAAATGTAAGAAAATCATCATTCAGGTCATTTTGTATATTAGGTTCTGGTTCTCTGGTCATTCACATGGTAATTGTATTAGCTGCAAACAGTCAGATTTTTACTTCAGTAGTTTTCAGTAATGATACCATCACATCTGTCTGTATTAACACTTACCAATATACTTGGAAATTTAAAAAAACCTTTGCCAATTATCTGTGTTTTATTATTAGTGTTATAACTATTGAGAGGGCACTTATTGAAAAGAACTTTAGTGCTGAGGTGTCTTTTCGCCTCTGCCCATCCATTCGTCCACTATATCTTTCTCTCCATCAATGTGTGTTGGCACAGCAACACAGTCAATATTTGAACTAGAAGGCAGGCCACTCCTATAGGCCCTTCGTATTCACCAGCTGCACTCAACCCTGCCCTGAAAACACGGATCTGACGATGACACACACACAAACACACACGCACACACACCCGTTTGCTGGTTGGCGTGCTTGAATAGGATGCAATTCCTCGGTATACAGAAACTTAACTGAAATCTGAAGTCACTTCAGATAAAGATGGGGAGTTACTAGCAAAGAGTAATTCATTCGCTGCAAAACAATTCAAAAACGTAAATTGTCCACAAGTGTAACAAAAACTGCTTGTGAATGAACATAAGTACATATTTCTTTTTTAATCAAACACAGACATATGACATCGCACATGCAGTGTTGGGCAGGCAAATGTAGGGAGCTCGGCTAAAAGTTACTCAACATCAAATGAAGCTTCACACTGCTACCCACCAGAGAAATGGAGGAAGCTAAGCTCCAATAAAATGACAAAAGTAGGTATAGAAGCTATACCAAAGCTTTTTTTTTTTTTTTTTTACATCAAACCAACTCAGGACTCTATCCGCTCATTACTAGTGAGGAGCGCAAGCACGAAGTAGAAGACAAAGGTGCAGACGCAAAGACAGGACTTGATGATGATGATGAGATCCTTGGACCCCGCCTGACCCACCTTCGTATCCTGACCCCCTGAAAAAGATGAATCACGCCTCGGCACCAACAACACATCGTATCCTGACCAATACAATCCGACACTGAACTTGGCATAATGGCTCCAATCCTGAAAAAAGAAGGCCAGATGAATGGGAAAATATTGGAGAAAGAAGAAGAGGGAGGATAACAAAATATAGAAAAGGTGAGATAAAAGGTTGACAAAGTACAGACTGAAAATTAAGCATTGATAAAAGCAGTAAAGCAGGGGTGTCCAACTCATTTCTGTCACGGGCCACATTGTAGTTAGGACTTCCCTCAGAGGGCCGTTATAAACCCATATAAAGTAGACCCCCGCAGACCCGTGATTCGGCACCCGTGGATTCACCATTTTTTCCCCCCATTTTTTCTTTTGGTTTTTTCCTTTTTCCAGAAAAGGGGCACATCACACACGTGTGTGTGTGTGTGTGTGTGTCTGGGTAAGGGTAGGAACGTAGATCGACCAGTAAATCGAGAGCTTCGCCTTTCGGGTTCAACACGACAGACCGATGCAGAGTCCGTATCACTGCAGACGCTGCACCGATCCACCTGTCGATCACCTGCTCCATTCTTGGCTCACTCATGAACAAGACCCCGAGATACTTAAACTCCTCCACTTGGGGCAGGATCTTATCCCCAATCTGGAGAGGGCACTCCACCCTAATTCTGAACGAGTACCATGTTCTCAGATTTGGAGGTGCTGATTCTCTTCCCAAGTACTTCACATTTGACTGCGAACCACTCCAATGAGAGTTTATTTGATTTGATGAAGGCAACAGAATCATCTGTTAAAAAGCAGAGACGCAATACTGAGACCACCATGCCCCTCAACGCCTCGGCTGCGGCTATGAATTCGGTCCATCAAGGTTATGAACACAATCGCTGACAAAGGGAAGCCTTGGCGGAATCCAACTCTCACTGGAAACGAATCCAATTTACTGCCGGCAATGCGGATCAAATTCTGACACTGGTCGTACAGGGACCAAACAGCCTGTATCAGGGGGGTCCGGTAACCCATCCTGCCAAAGCACCCCCACAGAACCCCCCAAGGGACGCGGTAAAAAAAAAAAAAAAAAAACCCTTCTCCAAGTCCTCAAAGCACATATAGACTGGTTGGGGGAACTCCCTTGCGCCCTCAAGGACCCTGCTGAGGGTGTAGAGCTAGTCTATTGTTTCACGGCCAAACCACACTGCTCCTCCTGAATCTGAGATTTGACTTCCCAACTGACCCTCCTCTTCAGAACCCCTGAATAGACCTTACCAGGAAGACTGAGGAGTGTGATCCCTCTGTAGTTGGAACACACCCTAAGGAGGCCCACCATGAAATATAATCAATCATAATAGATTGAAAGACAATATCTTGAAAATGAAAGAAGATACAAATAAAGTTAAAACATAAAAAGTTTGCAACTGCTTCTGGGTATCTGTGCGTGGCATTTAAAATGAAGAAACTAAATGATGAAGAGCTGGACCAAACTATAGTGAAACCTTGGTTCACAAATGACCCTCTTCACGAACAAAGTGTTTTCCGAACATTTTCAAGCAAATATTGCTTCGTGTCACGCACTACGCTTTAGTTCGCGAACAGTACAGCATTAACGCGGCATGCTGTTGCGCTTTCTCTCACAGTGTAAACATTGTTCACTCTGTGTGCCACATACAGTATATCACATACCGATATGTATCATTGTTTTCCTCTAAATTAGCCCTCAGTATGGGTCCTAATGGAGTGAAAAGTGCACAATAGTGCTATCTCAAAGCTAACGCAAGTATCACATATGACACATTTGACGTCAAGTTGCCTGTGCAATTAATAAAGGTTTTATGATGGCGACAGTTTGACCCTGTTAACAGATTCATTCAATTTTCATTATTTCCAATGCTTTGATTGGCTGGCTGCCAGTCCGGGGGGCACCGTGGCTCTCACTCAATGTCAGCTGGGATAGGCTCCTGCTCACCCGTGAGCCTAAACGGGTGTAGAAAAGGGATGGATGAATGGATGGTTTCCTATGACAAACATTTGAAACGGATATTGTTGAACCGTAGAGGTTCGACTGTATTCACTAACCTCATCCAAAGGGACGAGGTGGGGTCGCATGGGCTCATAAGGCTCTGAATTTGGTTCATGTGGACTATCAGATATCACACTAATGAGAAGAAAATAGAGAAATCGTTTAGAAATATCCCAGTGTGTTATTAATTTATATCATGTATTAATCCCAGAAACAAAAGAGAGTCCTACCTCTCTTTAATGAGGAAGCTCTCCTGTAAGATGTCCATTTCACGCTCCTGCTGGGTGAGTTTTTCTGTGCTGTTGGCCCCAGGGGTGACCAGACCGCCAGGCAATGTCAGAGACCTGAGGGGTGTCCAGTGGACCCACTCCGCTGTGGTATCATGGGAGAGCCGACAGGCCCTCATCAGTGTCAACTCATGTTCACGGGTCTTAAAAAAGTCCTTGATCTTATTGACATTCACTGAGGGGAGATGGATACTAATGATAATGATCATTCAAGTCGTAAATATGAGACGGGTTGGGTGCTCATATCTAAGGCGTGTTGCATACCCCTCTCTGTCTCATCCAGGTCAAAATAGAAGTATTGTTTAAGCTGCTCCTCCTGAGCCCAGTGAACAGTCTTCTTCTTCTTCTTGCTTTTGTGGTTCAAATGTTCTTGTCCACGAGGTTCTGACAAAGAATTAGGCTTGTCTGCTTTAAAAAGCAAACACGTCAGTAAATCAGGAAATTAAAGCGATGGGCTCATTAACCTTAATTCTGCATGGAGATGGATGAGAGCATTTTCTACCGTAGCTGCTACAGTATAGTGCCACATTTACACTTACGATGGGCTGGAATGATCTCTGTGGCAGAATCGGATGAGAGTGTATGAGGTCTGAAATTCTTTTTGAGTGGCGCAGCATCACATGGAACAGAGCTGGTTAATAATGCAAAAAGAAGAACATATTGTAAGGTCATTGAACACTAGATGGCTGCAGATAGCCAAGTGCACACTGATACTACTGATGGCTCTGGAGCCCATGTTTATGTTGAAATGTCATACCTTGACCTCTTGAGAACTGGAGGCTTGATGTGCTTGTTTTCCAGCTTATTAGAGGTGCTGATTAATGTTTCTATCTCTAGACCAACGTAACACAAAATGCGCATATTTAGCTTTAGCATTAGCTCATTCACTGCCAGCCTTCCCAGTTAACATGGATATTTAACTTCTAAAGCCGTCAATGGCAGTGAATGTGTTTTAGGAGCTCCATCCCTTCTTATAATTATAGGCTGACCTAAGGTACGAATCTTTGCATGGTTGGACAAGTCAGATTTAGCCTGGTCTTTATTCTTCTCCTCATCTCCACTCTCGTTCTGTACATCTTGATCTTGTACCTTGTCATTTTCTTTCTTCTTCCTTTTATCTGCACATTAAGTATAGAGCATGTTAAACTGATATGAAAATGAAATGGAAGAGGCATTGATCAAACAGTAAACGTTAACTATCCATACCGGTGGGACTGTTGGCACTGCTGGATACACTCTGGGAGCGAATTGTTTCCATCCAGCTAGCGACGAGCATGGATGCTAACTTCCTCAATTCTAAAACACAAAGTACAACTAGTGGTGTTCCACAGGAATACAAACACTTTGCACTATTACAAAGAACATGAATAAGCCAACTGACCTTCAGTCTCTGCACTTTTACTGAGCTGCTTGACCAACTTTGCTGTGTTGTTCTGTATAAAATGGAAAACGGAAAACAAATCAGGAACTTACAAACACAAGAACAATACAATTTTTGAAACACTATTTTGTAACTTTTTAAAGGTTGGATGCCCAAAAGTGGTGCAATTATGCGTTCACTTGTAAAAATGGAAAGATTTGCCTCAAAAGCCAAATAAAACTTAAAACTGCAACATCATAATGTGTGCCATCATACAAGACATTATAGCACATCTTGTCAGACTAGCGGTAGCAACCCCACAGGCGTTTTGCATTTTCTTTGGCTTTTTGTGTGTGTGTGTGTCTTTTTTATGCCGTTATAGAATGTTCCCAGTGATGGCAAGGAAGAAAAGGTGTGATGATGACCACAGAACTGTAAACTTAACTTATTGCACACATAGATAGGACCAGCGTCTGGCTGGTCAGTACAAAATAAGCAAAGCAATTCAGTAACACCATTTTTATTTTATAAAGTAGATGCTACCCTTAAACAGGTGGTAATGGTTAAAAGGTTATGTTAAGTTATGGTTAAAAGGTTATTTAAAGCATTGCCTGCACATTCAAGGGTTTTACACTTTGATGGTGGCGGTTTTGGCCGGGCACAAATTAATTAACTTTTCATTATTTTGCACGGTAAAAGTTTGGGGGGGAAATTAGAAAAACTTGAAAGTCTGCCAGCAGAGGTGGTGGGTGTGAATAAACTGTATGTACCTGTTTAAGATGGACAACTTTGAGGGGTAACTTCTGCAGAGTGAGCAGAACGAGCTGTAACAGAGAAGTGTTGTTGGTGGCTTTGGAGTAGGTGAGCCATGAGTTTAGCAGCCTGTAGCCACCAACTCTGATGAACCTAAATGAAGGAGGGAAAATATGAATATTGAAAAGAAATCATGTATGAAGATATATATTACAGGTATATATTATATACAGTACAGTAGATGCCTGCTATTCACGGGGGATATTCAGAAGTTGCACATCCCTTGCTGCCTTCGTTTGTCTTTGATAAGTGAATAGACTGCACAGTTGGGTTGACATCAGGAAACTGACTTGACCACTAACTATTTATCGGCCTTAAAAAAGGAGTCTATTTTATTTCCTTGTAGGTTTAGCCTCAGTATCCATCTGCAGTGAAGCACCTGCCTCTCAACTTGTAGTTGTATTTGGTATTCCGAAATGATAAATGCCAGATTTTTGTGAAACTACACTTCAATCGTGGTGTGGTGGCGTGTACAGGTATAATCATTAAAAACTACATCACTGTTAAAATACTTCGGAACCATTTTTACTTTTATTTGATGTGTGCCTCTAAATCCACAGCAGTGACACACTCGCTTTCCCACTTTATTGATCTTGATGTGTTACTAAATTAATACATAGTATATGCTTACAGTGCATCCAGAAAGCATTCACAGCGCTTCACATTGATTATTATTTATTATTCCAAAAGGGATTCCCCCCATTTCTATACACAATGACAATTTCAAATTTGAAAATAAAAAACTAAGAAATCACATATAATGTATTACAACTATCCTAATCATGTGATATCTTAGTTTGGAATTTAATAATAATAATTATTAGGGTTTTTTCCATGTTGACATTATTGGGTGTTTTGTGTATAATTTTGAGGAAGAAATGAATTTATCCCATTTTTGAATAAATCTCAAACACAACAGAATGTGGAAAATGGCAATTGCCATGAATATTTTCTGGATGCACCGTATAAATTGGACATCTGGCCTACCTGTTAAAAATATTACGACATTTCGTGTGAAGTAGAATTTCCAGGTACATCGACCGATTGACCATCTCAGTAGAAGCTTCCATGAGGCTGTGTTTGAAAATGTAAAAGTTAAATGTCACATGTTGTATGGAAATGATACTTTCTCTAAATTGTGTTAATAAAAAACATCAAGACTGAAGCCAGACAGAAATTGAATATTGCAGATGAATCTGAAGAGGAATTTTACCATTCGTGGGTCAGTATTGCTAACACATCAGTTCCCAGGCTGGTCCTGGACTAATATTATAAAACGGTAACGGTCGCTAGTGCAATTACCTCAACAGAAACTGAAATTGTATTTAACTTACAGCCATTTGAAAGGGTTAGATCAAATCGACTATGACTGCTGTTTTGAAGTATATAAATGTCACCTGACCATCCCTGGGACTCCATCCAGGCTGCAAAGTCCACCATCCTTCCCCAATAGAAACTCCTCACCCTTCAAAATCTCTTTGGGGTCTACTTGTATTCCCGCCATGACTGAAAAACAAACCGAAAGCAATACAGTACTACACACAACAGCAGGGCACCGTGTATTGGGCACATTTTTGATTCATACGCGATTCATGTGATGTTTCACAAGGGTGGTTTTCCAATTTTATTTTTTATTTCAAAATCCAGATGAGCTCAAGTTTTGTGCTAGGCTTTCACACTTTCAGGTCGTCAAGGCTGCCAGCCTGACACGATGTTTCTGTCGACGCTGTCCTATTCTGTTCCTGTGTTCATGGTCGTGTTTATGTTGTGAACTTGGACAAACTTAAAGAGAAACGCTCAACCTAAGCATGACTGAGGAAAATGGATAAATGCAATTGAGTACTAAATAAGTGCAATTTACCTTAAACTGGATCAATCTACACTCATCTGAGAAGATATGTACAAGCTGTCAGAAATGTGTACAATGACAATAATGATGTTACCTGTCAAAATCAAAACAATTAAATCATTATACAAAAGTAAAATTTATATATATATATTTATTTTTTTATTTTATTTTTTTTACAGTGGGTACGGAAAGTATTTAGACCGGCTTAAATTTTTCACTCTTTGTTATATTGCAGCCATTTGCTAAAATCATTTAAGTTCTTTTTTTTTCAGACCATTGAATCTTATTTCTCACCGTCTTGGAGTCCTTCAGGTGTTTTTTTTTTTTTAGCAAACTCTGTGACTTGTACTGAGGAGAGGCTTCCGTCGGTCAGGCCACTCTGCCATAAAGCCCCGACTGGTGGAGGGCTGCAATGATGGTTGACTTTCTAGAACTTTCTACAACTTTCTCCCATCTCCCGACTTTATCTCTGGAGCTCAGCCACGAATATTTTTGGGATCTTCTCCTCCTTCTCACCAAGGCTCTTCTCCCCCAAATTGCTCAGTTTGGCCAGACGGCCAGCTCTAGGAAGGGATCCGGTCGTCCCGAACGTCTTCCATTTAAGGATTAGGGAGTGCCCCTGTGCTCTTAGGAACCTTAAGTGCAGCAGAAATTTTTTTGTAACCTTGGACAGATCTGTGCCTTGCCAGAATTCTCTCTGAGCTCTTCAGGCAGTTCCTTTGAGCTCATGATTCTCATTTGCTGACATGCACTGTGACCTATAAGGTCTTACATAGACAGGTGTGTGGCTTTCCTAATCAAGTCCAATCAGTATAATCAAACACAGCTGGACTCCAATGAACATGTAGAACCATTTTAAGGATGATCAGAAGAAATGGACAGCACCCAAGTTAAATATGAGTGTCATAGCAAAGGGTCTGAATACTTTTGGCTGTGAGATATTTCAGTTTTTTTTTCTTTTCTTCTTTCAAAAGGTGCTATTGACTATTGCTATTGTGTTTGCTTGTTTCTTTCTCCAGGTACTTCCAAATGTAAGGTTAATTGAAGACTAAATGGTCATTAGGTGTCATTGTGAGTGCGAATGGTTGTTTGTTTGGAGTATGTCTGTCAATATGTGCCCTGTGATTGGCTGGTGGCCAGTCCAGGGTGTACCACATCTTTCGCCTGATATCAGCTGGGATGGGCTCCAGCACACCTGTGACCCTAATGATGTTAAGTGGTAAGGAGATAGATAAATGGATGGTTGAAACAGAGCATAGGTCAATGTTGACGCAATGGCTGTTGTTGACTGCATGCGATCATGACAAACCCCCCCCCCCCCCCCAAAAAAAAAAGAAGCATATAATAATCACTTTCAACTCCAAATGGTATGAAATTTTCAGTTAAATTTTCAGTTTGAGAATTCTTAAGAAAATGTGGCCTCAGGTAGATCCATTCATTTTCTACCTCTTATCCTTCTCAGGACATTGAATTGATCTTAACTGGGGGTACACAGCTCGCCATTCAATGGCACGGCACATACAAACCACCAATCCCACTCACAGTCAAACCTGTGGGCAACTTAGGGGCTGCAAAAGCCGTAGCTTAGGGGTCAACAAAATGATTTACAATATGTCCTGTTAATTAAAAAAAAGTGCATACCTAAAAATGTGCATGCCAATGCAACATAACAAACCAATTACTCCTTCCCAAATTAGCTTTGGGCCATTTTAAAGTTCTGATGATTGTGACATATCACATAAATCTGATGCTTGCATTAATTTTTTTTGTTTAGAACAAAAAATGATTACTGTAGGAATAATGTCCTTTTTCATTTGAGGGGGAAAAAGGTGCATTGTTTTGAGAATATATTACTTTTTTTTAAGAGATTGATGTGTATTTCTGGAATAAAAGGCATAATCTTACAAGAATAAAGTTTTGATAGTTATTAAATATTGACTTTCTCCCCTTGTTAACATCCGACTTTATAGGGCCACCAAACAGAAAAAAAAGTTTTGCAAAATGGACACATCACAGAAAAGTCTTGTTAACTATCCAGACAACGAATGAATGGATAAAAAAATAACTAAATCACAAAGTATGTGAAATGAGGCTTCAAAATGGTCAAGAATTGGGCTTCTTTCAGCTTCCAGACACTGTAGGCGTGTCACTGAATGCTCTGAAAATCCCGCCTCCCTGGAACTTTCACCTGACAGTGCAGGGACCTACGCGAGGATCCTATTCGTGGACTTCAGCTCAGCGTTCAACACCATCATCCCTGAACTCCTTTCCTCCAAGCTTCTCCAGCTCAGCGTCTCACCTGCCATCTGCCAGTGGATTTACAGCTTTCTGACGGGCAGGACACAGCAGGTGAGGCTGGGAGAGGCCACCTCATCCACGCGCAACATCAGCACTGGGGCGCCCCAAGGTTGTGTCCTCTCTCCGCTGCTCTTCTTTCTCTCTACACGAACGACTGCACCTCAGCGCACCCGACTGTCAAACTCCTGAAGTTTGCAGATGACACCACTGTCATCGGCCTCATCAAGGACGGTGACGAGTCTGCATATCGACAGGAAGCGGAGCGGCTGGAGCTGCGGTGCGGCCGACACAACCTGGAGCTGAACACGCTCAAGACTGTAGAGATGATCGTGGACTTCAGGAGGCATCCTTCGCCACAGCTGCCCCTCACGTTGTCCAGCTGCCTTGTGTCAACCGTCGAGACCTTCAAGTTCCTGGGAATTACAGTCTCTCAGGACCTGAAGTGGGCGACCAACATCGACTCCGTCCTCAAAAAGGCCCAGCAGAGGATGTACTTCCTGCGGCTTCTGAGGAAGCACGGCCTGCCACGGGAGCTGCTGAGGCAGTTCTACACAGCGGTCATCGAATCAGCCCTGTGTTCTTCCATCACAGTCTGGTTTGGTGCTGCTACAAAAAAGGACATACTCTGACTGCAACGGACAATCAAAACTGCTGAAAGGATTGTCAGTACCCCCCTACCCACCCTTGAGGACTGGCACGCTGCCAGAACTAAGACAAGAGCATGCAAAATCCTCTCGGACCCTCCGCATCACGGTCCTCTTCCAGCTCCTTCCCTCAGGTAGGATGAAGTGCAGTCCCATGTTGACCGCATCATCCGCAGACGTGTTCGCTCGGTAGGCAAACTGAAGGGGGTCCAGCAGGGGACCTGTGACACTCTTGAGGTGGTCCAGCACGAGACGTTCAAAGGACTTCATGACCACAGATGTCAAGGCGACAGGCCTGTAGTTATTTAGACCCGAGATTGCAGGTTTCTTGGGGACTGGAATGATGGTGGAGCGTTTGAAACAGGATGGTACTTCGCACAGTTCCAGAGATCTGTTGAAGATCTAGGTGAAGACTGGAGCGAGTTGGTCCGCGCAGACTTTGAAGCAGGATGGGCACACATGTGTCCCCTTGTGTGTTTTTGGACATACATGATTTTGGCAGACCATCGCTAAATTCAAGTACCCTAGTTCAGGTACAGTGAAATGCAAAGAAAATGGCGGCCGTTTTCCTGCATTTAGTAACATAACTAAATGAGGCGGTTCTTGTAAAGATTTCTCCCCTGTAAGGGCTCCCTGGACCCAAAACGTTTGCGAACCCCTGATAGTCTTCAATTTACCTAACTTCCATGTTTCTGGAATGTGGGAGGAAATTGGAGAAAGCATGCAACTCTAAAATGTTATATATTTTAAATCTTAACATTTAGTTTCAACAGTTAAGTCAAAATGTTACTTATTTACATGTGCTCAGTGAAAAAAAATATCCATTGTGATTCCCAATGCTGTAGCACACTAGTGTGCCGTAAGAGTTCATCAGTGACCCCGATTAGAAACACATCTTTTAAACTTACCTTCATTTCTCATATGTATTTACTACAAATAAATTAGCTTTGATCATTAATGGACGCCAGCAAAATAGTGAAAAATAGAACAATTAAATGCTCTTCCGTCAGATGGAAGAAGGAACAAATTTAACCTGTGAATCAGATTTGTGATGTCCTTGTTTGGTGGTGTGCTGTGATAGTTATTCTAATGTAAAATATGTGCTTTGGCTCAATCGAGGTTGAGAAACACCGTTGTAGAATATTAGTAAAGTCAACTGCTGACGGAAATACCAAAATAAAACGACAGTGACGTCAGGTAGGACGTCGCTGATCGGCGCTTTTATTTTGGCACTTCCGCTGGCCAGCACGGTGTCGTACTGTGAATATCTGTTGGCCAAATAACACTTTAAAAACGTCTCTTGTTTCGATTAAGCTATTCATATCATCAATCAGACCAAGAATTAAGTCACGTTTTCACGTTTATATGTCCCAAATTGGCAGAGATAGAAGCTAGAAAGGCCCCCGAAACTTTGCTCGTGCGACCAATGGATCACTGTGTGCCGCCGTTATACTTAATTTAACATGTTTAAATGCAAGCAGTCGGTGAAACCTTACCCGCTTAAATGTTGTAGTAGCACTTTTATATACGCTCTGAACGCCCAACACTTGCAAACCACTCAAGGCTGTAAGGAGCACAATTGTTACATAGGTACACTAAGTCATATACGTGTCAAACAGGAACCCGCTTCATTGTCCAGTGGTAGGGGGGGGGGAAAACAAAAACATGTGCTGTTTTAACCTATTTTTGTGTCATTTCGGCGATATTTACTCCACATATGTTCAACCACGATGACACCAGACTACTACAAATGTGTGTGTTGAATCTCTTCTTGGCTGCTAAAGATGCAGCTCATGGAAAGCAAACCGACGTATGGCGCACACTGATCGTGTCATAAAGCTAAGAGACTCTTTGACGTCGCGTAGCCGAATGTCGTCACAAAAAAAAAAAGCTCGACCGGAAACTGCCTGCCAATCACAGCCTTCCTTCTCCGACCGTCCCTCCCATATTTATATTTAAGGACTACTTAATATACAATTCTGAATTATTGCCAGTTATATTTGAGCATTTTTGGAAAACAAGTTAAAAAAAAAAATTCGGCAAGCACATTGTTTGTTTGTTTTTTATTGATTTTGTAACATTCAGTTCAACCAGATGTTTAAAGTTTGCCAAACAAATAACATGACTGGCATTTTTTCCTCTTACATATAAATAAAAAGATAACCAAAGTTGTTTGCTTTCTTCCAAATACAACCAATGATTATTCTGATGTTGATGATAGGCCCCAGACAAACTTCCAAAAAAAATGACATCGCCAATTAATACTACGAGGCTCGCAATTTATGAACAATAAGTAATTACACTTTTTGGTAAACTTTATTCTGTTTTTACCATGGATGGGCAAAAAATAAATAAATAAATGAACACATCGTTTAGTGGATGCAAGCCAGAAATAAAGAATATTTTGTAGGTGTATATTTAGTTTTTAATAATTGATTACTTTCATACAACCAAATATGTTCAATGTAACCTTTGCCATATACTGTACATGACTAAGTTTGTTTACACGTTAAAAGAACGCTGTATACTTCATAAACTGTGATCCAAACCTTGACATACATTACTTTGATGTATTTGGTCACCCACTTATAAATAATCCTCATACAATTTGCTACAAATTAACAGGCAGCATTAATTGTTTAATGGATTTCATTACAAAGAACTAATATGAGCTGTTCAAAGATAATGCTAATAGTGTTAACTAATACTTTTAGGATATTGGAACCTAATTAGAACAGGAAAGCAGATTTATTATTATTTTTTAAGAGCTTATATAACATATTCTTGATAATTAAACAGAATTTTCTGACACCACCTTCCTTTTTCCAAGTTTACAAATCTATTCATCAAAGCAAACGCTCAATTTGTAATAGTAATTTAAAAGTTATGCAATATTCCCATTAAATATATATCTTTTCTTATCATTTCAGCCTTAATCTGTTTAATAACTTTGTCAAGTGTTTGTTTTGGATCTGGTACAGCACATTTTAATTCTTAATGACATTTGTTTTTCAGCTGTTTTACAGATTTTACTCAAATTATAACATCCCCAATTTCAAATAAATGATAAAACAATTATATTTTAACATTCATTTAATACAGTGTAGAAAATAATTCAACTGAAAAATATGACCGTATGAACATGTATTGTACACAACCATACAGTACAAACAATTGAGTCAATGAACCCATCATAAAAAAGGGAACCTGTTCTCAACATTTTATCAAAAGAAAACATGGAGGAAAAAAAAGTCCCACAAGAGACATAAAGGTCATTGTTTTCACAGAAAACACGCACTATATAGCTGACCTGCAGAAAGCTTCAACATAATACTGACGTTCAAACCCTTCTCAGAGGGTTCAGATGGAGAGTTCATAAGTCATTTGCTGTAACCGGCAGACTCGTCATAATCCATAATTGCTTGCTGAAAAAAATGAGCGGACCAGCCACAAAGTGGAGACAAAAAGTTTTTTTTTCTTTTTTTTTTTTTAAAAAAAAGGTAGCACGCACAGGGTCCTAATTTTTAGCACATTCACTTAGCAGCTGCTGTGAGGGAAGGGGGGGAGGCTTCCTTGTATCAGTTAATCTTGATCATGATAAAGGGTCATTTAAATCTAGTTGTTCAAGCGCAATCATAGTCATTTGTGGTGTCATTTGATTTACCTTTTCTTTTGTGCAACCAAAGAATCCGGCAAGAAGGAAACAACACTGCTGAAAGGCAATATTAGTAAACTGGAAAAGAGGGAAAGTATGTGGCAAGCTTTCTTCTTCTTTGTGACTTCCATTATGTTCAAGCAGGCAGCCATAGTGGCAACAACTGGTGAAGGTTTTAACTGTTAACACATTCACTGCCATTGACGGCTTTAGAAGTCAAATATCCATGTTAACTGGGAAGGCTGGCAGTGAATGAGTTAAAAACAGTGCCATTGGTGATCATCTCACAGAATTGGAGTCCTTCACTTGTACAATCACTCTGCAGTGGTTTGATGAAAAGGAAATGTAGCATGTGGCAAAGATTGCACAGTTGTCTTCAGCAACTATGAAGGCACTGCACTGCCACTTAGTGTCCATGCTGGTTGTTTGCAGGGTGGTTCGGGGGGAATGGAGGTCCATTTACACCGGGGTGGTAAAAAGCGCAGTTGCTCTCGTACCTGCAGTTTCCCTTCATCATGAAGTGGCGACAAACAGGCCGCATGGACATGTCTATTGGGGGAGAGGAATACAAATTAATTTGAGGAATCAAATGTACATGGACATGCACACAAAAAAGAGGGATTTAACAGGTTTTTTTTTTTTTTTAAATCAGCTGTTAGAATTGCATATGATATCTGAGCAAATACATTTTCTAATGTACAAAGACTCCCAAATACACGCTTTCATCATTTTTTCGTAGGAGTAATACTTTTTTTCCCCCCAGCCAATTTCGATATTTGGGAGGATAGAATTCTGATAACCAATTAAGTGGCCAATAAATTAAAAAATATAATGAACAAAATAACGATGATAACGATATGAATTGCAGGCAGAACATTTGACTGTTTTACAATACATTGTCCTTTATTATTTAACTTTACAAGAGAAAAAAAAGATTGTCCCGTTAGTTTGAATGTCATTTTCTTTATCCTGTTAGTTTGAATTATCATTAGCTCTTTTACATTGTGTTAATGTGTAAAAAATAAAAATAATGATAATAACCACTGTGTATGAAACAGATGGTCTGTGGCAATAGCTAAACTATCCGTTACCTACGGTGGCCCTGAAGTGCAAAACACAACAGCAAAGAATTAAACACCATGGCAAATTAAAAAACACGACGGCAAATAACTACTCACAATGACATAACTAAACAACATCAAATCAAAAAACACCAAATAACTAATCACAACCGCAAATAAACAACTGCAAATGAAAAATCACAACAGATGAAATTAAGCTACCGGAAGAGTTAGTAGGTACTGTTGGGGGAGGTAAGACTCATCGCTGATTGATGAGAGGGAGGACTTGATTGGACGCTTTGACAATGAAGTTATTCCCCGTCTGTGGTGTTTTGTTTTGTTTTGTTTTTTTAAATGAGCATCATCGGTGGTTCAAACGTTGCTGCCGTGATCAAAGAATACTTGCTGCAAGGCCGACCACATCGGGGTTTGAACCCTCGGCATGTATTGGGAAATGAGTGCCTGGGGTTTCTTAACATACAGCCTAACTTGGTACCGTTACACATACATGAGGTGATAAGACATTTAAAGATGATATTTAAAAGAGGTTGGGCTGCACAGACAGCGTCCAACAAGTCGTGCCTCTCGTCCAATCAGCGATGAATCTTATGACCCCCCCCCCCCCCCCCCCATCAGTACGTACCTTTTGATCTGCTCTTGTGTTTAGTTATTTGCTGTCGTGTTTCTTATTTGCCGTTGTTTTAGTCTTGCTGTTGTGTTTTGCACTTCAGGGCCACCGTAGTTACCAGAGGATGACTTGTGTCCACATACCATTCATGTTGTGTCCTCCTCGTGGACCCCCTCGTCCTCGGCCCCGGAAACCCGGCTCTCCTCCTCGGCTTCTTCCTCCCCGGTGGAAATGGCCTCCTCGGTGGGGCCCTCCTCTCATGGAGTCGTCTCCCCAGTAGTTTCCGTTATCCCCGCGGCCCTGTCCCGGTGGGGGTCCCATCATGCGCGGGCCTCCACCAGCGTTGAAAGGCGGCCCGTGACCGTGAGGGGGTGGAGGGTGGTTGAAGCGGGGGCCACCTGGAGGCATGTTTGGTGGGAAGCCGCTGTTCATGGGCATCTGCATGTGCATGTTGTTCATGGGAACATGACCCAGCAAACCTGGGTTGACTGTAAGTGCACCAAAAATAAAAAGTGAGTGGAAGACTCTAGACTATTAGTAATATTACAAAAGGTTAAACATAATTCCAGAAGCAAACTAATTCAAATTTTGACATCTGAATTGTGACATTATTTGTGAAGAGTGTAGTTTTGAAAGCATAACTATGAGGAACACCCCAAGATATTTTGGTTCACAATGATTGCGCATGATATGACTTTACCTGGTGTTGGTCCCTGGTTCTGGTTTTGTGTCTGTTGCAGGGAACCCAGAAGTTGTTTAATCTTATCAGAGAAGTCAGGCTGCTTGATGAGGTCTTCAGTAGACTGGTTACCAGAAGCACCCTAAAGATACACATTGCTCTGATTAACACAAGTACAATCACAATTAGAAAACTAAAAACACTATGTAGTCCTTGTGACTTGATCACTGCTAGAACTGAAAACTTCAAAACTGCACCTCATAGTGACAAAAAAATAAATAAAAAAATAAAAAAAAAAGAATGTGTGTGACCTTTAACCCAAATGACGAAAACCATCCTGATTCTTTGCTCCTTGGGTATTAACGTGTTTCAAATCATTCAAAATGTGTTTGTGCTTTGAACACAGTGAACACTGAAAATGTACTCATTTGCCAAGAACCTTTTTTTCTTACTACTCAGGTTTAATTTCCTTTAACTTCAATGATGCTCTTGTATTTGTTCTTTGTTGGCTGTTTCAATATTAATACAAGTGTAGATGTGAGTATTGCCGCTGTGACAACTTAATTTCATAGGATGAATAGTGTGTAAGCAATTTGTCATCATGTTTAATATATATAAACTGGCACTTTCACAGATATAGGAAAATAATGTATAGAACCTATGAAGCAGCTTCAAATGAGTAAATCAAACAGATGAAAAAGCTTTATTTCACTGTTGACAAATGCTCTCAGGCTGCAGTATTCATGTACCATAATAGACGAAAGCAGCTCCTGTACGTTGACAGCTGGCGTGACGGGATTGTTGACAGTGTTTGTGGTCTGGGGGCTACGTGAATTGTTGTTAAGGTTGCCCATCAAGTTAGCAAGGACCGGTGGCAGCTTGGAGCCCTCGTTTTGAGCCAGTGCGGGAACCTGGTGAGATGTGTCCATGGGCTCCGAGTAGCCATCGTCTGGTATTGACGAGTCCTGCCAGGACAGCAGACATAAATTGGAAAAAGGCATTCATTTATTATAAAAACAAAAAAAACAAACGGGATACGTTTGGAATTTTATACTAACCTCATCTAGGGGAATGAGTCGAGGGGGCATAGGTTCATAAGGCTCTGGGTCTGGTTCATGTGGACTGTCAGGAACACTAGTCAAAAAGAAAAACAGACACCCTCGTAACAAAGTTCTCAACTAACTTAATATTGTATTTATACAAGGGGTCCTCGGTTTACAATAGTTCCGTTCGTACGGCTGCGACGTGACCCGTTTGTCACAAATCAATAAGCAATGAAAAGTAAAGTCATAAAAATTGTAAATATTTGTATGAAAAACACTTCTTGGCCCCAAATACATTGCTGCACAAACTAGTTCATTGGGGGCAGTTCGTAACTTCACGTCTGGACCATCATAAACCAAGGACCCCCTTTTAGCACATATTATACTAATGTTTAAAAAAATAATAATAATAAAAAAGCAACGCAAACCGGTCCTACCTCTCTTTACTGAGAAAGATCTCCTGTAAGATGCCCATCTCACGGTCCCGCTGGGCGAGCTTTTCTGTGCTGTTGGACCCAGGAATGACCAGACTGCCAGGCAATGTCAGTGGCCTGGGGAGTGTCCAGGGGACCCTCTCCTCCATAGTGTCGTGGGAAAGCCGTCGGGCCATCTCAAATGTCTGTCTGTCCATCATCAATTCCCGTTTGGCCGCCTCACCAAAGTCCTTGATCTTATTGACATTGACTGGGGGAGCAAATGATATGGTTACCAAATCTTATTTATGAGAGTTTGACACACAAACACTTAGCTATGTCTCATACCTCTCTCTGTCTCATCGAGGTCAAAGTAGAAGTAATGTTTGAGGTTATCTTCCTGAGCCCAGTGAACAGTCTTTTTTTTCTTGCCCTTCTTTGTTAAGTCTTCTTCTCCACGAGGCTCTGACAGAGCATTAGGCTTGTCTCCTGCAAAATACAAATGCAGCCCCGTTAGGAAATTGAAGTGGTAGCTGGCAGCTAATGTCAAAAGAAAATATATACCATTACGTTCTATGACAATTATTTCACTTCATGGTCTCAATAAGAGGCAGCCTCACCAGTGTCCATGGAGTCTGGGTCTTCAGAGGGCACGGGGGTCCCAGGCCGCTCCGGCTCCTGGTTTTCATCAATAGTACTTGAAGAAACAGTCTCCGGAGATGTTGGTTTGGCAGAAGATGAGGAATACGTAGATGGTTTACCATCAAATGGATTTGTCTGAAGATTCAAAAATAGAAGAAGCAGAGTGTGAGACACAAGGAGAACATGTTTATGTTGTTTAACTGTCTTAACTGCTGAATACACTGGATAAGAAACAATTACAATCAATGACCTACCACTTTCAAGGCACAAATGAGTTTTTTGATCCATAATTCCACCATGCATGATTCAGATATAAACATGAAACAAGAATTTATTCAGACCCCGTCAAAAATATATATATATAAAAATAAAGAGTAAACACTGAGTTCGTAAGGGAACTCCTAAGTGAGCAAACTATCGGTGGATAGTGTTCGCAGTGACCGAAATTTAGATGGTGACTGTTGTTGCTAAGAAGATAAACAACACAAAAAATATTTTTTAAGCAATCCCATTTGTATGGGCCAACAGATTTAGAACATGATTCAATTATCTTTTATAATACATATGAAATGTGCTTTTTTCAGTGTCTTTACAGATTTGGGCACCGATTAACTGTCAGAAAGATTACCTTGTTCGAGGTCGGGGATACAGCCTTGGCATTAGATGGTGAACCAGCAGCAGCCTTCTTTTTCTTGATCTTGATACCAGGCACCGGAGCAGAGTTGAGCGCATCTAGGAACCCTGTGCACTCCATGGCTGCAGACATTAAGTGAAAGTACATTCAAAGGTTTGGATACAGACACATTTAATAGCATGAGAAAGTGTGTCCACATTTTTGACAGCATTTTTCAAACCACAGCTGCTAGTAAAGTAATCATCACACTAAACTACACTTATCAAACTATGCTTTGATTATAGCCATATATTGTATAGTGTATACTTACGTTGCGCTGGAATGATCTTGACTTTTATTTCTTTGGTAGAGTTAGATGGCATGTTTAGAGGTTTGTATTTCTTCTCCAATGGAGGATTATCAAACTGACCAGAACTGTTCAGAGTAAACAAAGAGCATAAAGTTACCGTCACTGTCCACTAGATGGGGGCAGAGAGCAAAATGCACATTGACTATGGTGGCGCTGTTCTCATATTCTGAGAAATTTCAGTACCTTAACCTCTTGAGGACTGGAGGCTTGATATTGTACTTGTCACCGAGCTGAGGAGCAGCCGGAGTCTTCTTTGTGGGGGCAGGGTTCGGAGTGTCCATCTCTAGACCTACAAAACCATTATCATTATTTAAACGTATTTCTGCATTTTGAGTACAGCACATCAGTTCTTCCGATGGCTTACCTATGGAACGAATTTTTGCATGACTCGGTGCATGAGCTTTGGCCTTGTCTTTCTTCTTCTCCTCCTCTCCACTCTTGTCTTTCACCTCTTTGAGTGGGACCTTCCCATCTTCTTTCTTCTTCTTCTTATCTAGACGTTGAGTACAAAGCATTTTAAGCTAATATTGAAGAGGAAATGATAAAACCGTAAGGGAAACCGTCCATACCGGCAGGACTGTTGGCATTGCTTGATACACTCTGGGAGCGAATTGTGGCCATCCAGCCATCGACAAGAACAGATGCCAACTTCCTCAATTCTAAAATATGAATTAGATTATGCATTTAGTCCAAAATCCTTGACCCAATACAAATAATACAAAAGAGAAAAACTGACCTTCTGTGTCTGCACCTTTGCATAGCTGCTTTACCAACTTCGCTGTGTTGTTCTGGGATTAAAACAAATCAGCAATTTGGAGAATTATTAAGATATGTCAAATGAAAGATTTATACAGCAATATATTAAATAATATGCATCGAAGTATATTCTAAATAATGTAGTTATCTGTACCAGTTTTCAAACCATGATATAGAGGCAGTGGGCTTGGTGTGTACCTGTTTGAGATGGTCCACCTTGAGTGGCAACTTCTGGAGAGTGAGCAGAATAAGCTGCAGCAGAGGAGAATTGTTGGTGGTTTTGGAGTAGGTGAGCCATGAGTTCAGCAGTCTGTATCCACCAACTCTAATGAACCTAACCGAAGATGGGATAACATGTTGAGTTAAAGAAAAATACATAAACGTTTGAGGTGGTCGGTGATCGGTGTAAAAAAACCAAAACAAAACAAAAAAAAGTTCATCTACTGACATTAAATATGCACCGCTTTCTATAAAGATATATTTAGGTACAGGTGTCACATCTGTTTTAAGTCTTTGCTATTGAAAAACAAATCCCTGGCTAGTAGAGCATTGAAACGGATGTGTTGAAGGCTCGAGTGGAATACTGTGACATTTCACGTGAGCTACCTCCACCATCACCGACCATAAACAAACAAAACAATTTTGTCTCATCACACCAATAATGAAGATGTATCCAGAATAGTCCGAAGACTTACCTGTTGAGAACATCATGAGATTTTGTATGAAGAAGGATGTTCAAGTACATACACCGACTGACCATCTTGGCAGATGCTTTCATTAAGCTGTGCACAAAATATGCAAACACGTTGAGACGTTTCTTTTAATGGTAACTGCAAACATAAAACCGTTTCATGACAGGCTAAAATTCCTTACCTGAACATCTTTGGGACTCCCTCCAAGCTACAGAGTCCTCCATCCTTCCCTAGAAGAACCTCCACTCCCTTCAAAATCTCTCTGGGGTCCACCGGCACCCCCTCCATTTCTGGAAAAACAGACCAAGTAATTTATACACACATGATTAGGGCACATTTGTTTGTTTTTCCCCTCCAATAACGGGGCATTAATCTGATGTTTAAAGTGGAATATTTGCCTTCATATTAAGAGGGATTGCTCAACAGAACTGAATTCGACCCATTCTATACATCATCAGAACAAAGCTTCCATTTTTAATGCCAACCACAAAACCTTCAAATGTGTCCAGTCCATCAGAGTTTAAGACCACTTAGTACTTTATCTCACTGTACCATATTAAGAGTTTGGTGCAATATACTGTACAACAAAGGCAGTGTTTTTACTACTCAACAATGACATCAAACAAACAGTCAGCAGTCACGTTGGTCCCAGACAACGTGACAACAACTCATCAGCAAACAATGCCACAATAGAAACGTTTACTGCCTCATACTTGAGCAGTGTTGCACGTTGCCGGCATGTCCTCTGGTCACAGGGACAGGAGCAGGACAGATGAATGTCCCAGAGCACCAGAATGTCTCCTCTCTGGACCTTGCAGGGTATTTGTACTGATATGTGCTTCTGTGTGAAATGTGCTATGGATTAGTGCACAAACCTACTTGTAGTCTGTGATCTTACACATTACTTATCACTCATTTTATTTATGTCATTTGAGAATGACACAAATACTTAAAAAAAAATTATAAACTATTTCTTCATATCCATTTTGTAACATGCTTCCATTCATGTAAAAAATGTGACAAATATCAGATGGATATTTGCCAGTTATCATGAAGAATTTACATTTTAATAGCACATTTATATCAAAATCACATTTGTGCAAAACTACAATTGGACTTGAGCAGGGAATTTGACTCACTCATCCTGTATACACTCAACTGCGGCAGAGGGAATGAATGGAACTCGTGCGTAACGTAATTTACTTTTTTTTTTTTTTGGCTCATCTGATCGAGTAACTAGAACAATTAGTACACAATGTGGTTCATCTTGTCTCATGATTACTCTTAATTATTACACATCGATTACAAACATTACCAAAAAGTATAATATTACTCTATTTTATATACACATTGATTACTAACATTACCAAAAAGTATTAAGATTACTCTATTTTATACTGGAGCTTGGATTAATTTAGGTGTCTGTAGCTATCCATTGTCAATTAGCCTAAGTCTTATATAATTAAACATTTAATTACAAGGTATTGGAAGACTGGGTTGTGTACTCCTTTGTTCATTTTAATAGATTTCCATTTATGTACACAACCTGTCCTAGGTGTAATCAGTTCATTGGAAATGCCTTGACGTGAGGAATCAGTTAGGTCTTACCCGTTTACATGTTGTAGAAGAAGTTTTATATTGTCTCAGAACTCCACAACACTGCAAATAATTCAAAGCCTGTAAGTGGCACAACTGTTACACATACACAAACTGTCAGTCTCAAACAAGGCCCTACTACATTGTCCAATGAGAAATACTAAATTATTTTGTGTATCACTGGTACATAATGCTCATTAATAAATTATGCTAACTCTGGCTATTTTTTTTTAAAGTACTTTACGGCCTGTAGACCCTTAGTTATATAAAGGCAGTTAAAGCCTTAAGCCCCATTTCAAGTAACGAGAGTGGGAGGAGCAGGAAGTTTGCCCACCAATGAGAACCCTCCTCCTTTAACCCCTTCGACGCCAAACTAGCTCCGTTAGCAGTGGAACTCACAACAAAACATGACGTTTCGGCTTTAGCACAAAACACGAGCAAAGACTGGTACGCAACAGCCAAACTCATTGTGGCTGCTTTACGGTTTTACAGAGACACGCGCAAAGACTGGTACGCAACAGCCAAACTCATTGTGGCTGCTTTACGGTTTTAAACAGAGAATCCCAAATGCTCCGAGGGGGGGCTGTGGGGGGAAGCCACTTGTCCACTATTTTGATAACTCCGAATGTTTGTGTTTCGAAAGACCACTTCGCTTGAGTCATCCCGCAATCTTTATCCAGATTGCCCAGTGCGAGATTTGTGGAAAGCCCCCGTGCTATTATCGTCAATGCGATGCAACAACAATGTGCTTCACCAAACGTCCATCGAATCCTCAGCCTAATGCAATCTTTATGTATAGATTGCGGTGGATTTCAGTTCCGTGGAGCAGCCCCTGCAAAACCCTCAGCAGGCAAAAGTCCGACTTCATTGGTTATTAGCCTCCTAAGCAAACACGGCAATCTTTATGATCAGATTGCTTATAGATATCACTATCGACTTAAGTTTTTCTTTTTTTTATTAGCCCACCTAGTCTCACACACGTAGAAATGGAGAATTGTGTCACCGTCCACATTCATGTGTGAGCTCATGCTAAACAAAAGGCTAACAATGCTTTAGTGCGGCGGCTTCTATAGTCAACAAAATGCATTAATATTCAAACTAAATGCCCTCAACGTCTTAATCATAACACACTGTGCTTTTCGGGCACTTATTTCGTTTATGTAAAAAAACAACTTTGATGGCTTTAATACCTGCTTCAAAATTTCTAATGGGTGGGGCTTTGGTAGCTAAAGGCTAGCCTTTTCCTTCAAGAACTGGAGGCAAAAATAGTAATCAGATGTCCATTACTTGAAGAAAAAAAAAACATCAATTTGAGTAGTTGGTCGAAGTCCTCGACGGCTGAATCTTCAGGAAAACGAATTGAAACCTGCAAAAATACACAAGAAAGGGGGAAAAAAAACCATCTTAGTTGAAACTCGAAGTTAAAATTCGCCCCTTCAGCGTAATCAACCTCATGCGTTGATTTGTGTGTAAAGGCTGGGGTGGTTTCACCTTCAATAACGACAAATATATGCGCGAATGTTTTGACGTCTTGACTTACCTTTGACTAAATCCAGGAATGAGCTGGAAGGGGAGGGACTTGCCTTTTATACGAAGAGACGTTTTTTGCGTCACAGCAACATTTTTTTCAGCTCTGGTATCGCCTCAAAATGGCGGACGAACGACCTTGTCTTGTGGTTCAAAGGCATAATGGCGAATCACGCAGTTTTTCGACATTTGCCTCCATATCCTGTCTAATTACACCAAACAGTTCACATTTTTCAGTACAGCATTGATGAAAGTACACATCTACGAAACAATTTTCTACTTTCAATGAAACCTAGACATTCTCGAATACATACACTTAAATTGTAACATGTCTACAAAATGGCGACTCGTTTATAACTGACACCCACGCTATCCACGTGGTGTGTGTGTCCTGTGTGTCATACAGTCGTTGAAAACCTATTTTGAAAAAATACTAATTTGCTTTAAGCAAAAATAAAACTACTGCAGGTTTATGGGATTAAAAAGAATTATGTTCTATATGATAACGTTTTCCTCCAGTCATGACGTCATGGCTTGAGGAGGCGACGGTGGATGCACGTGGGGAACGCTGAGAAATAATAATCAGTTGTGACTTGTCAGTTATATCGAGAAGTACCTAAACATCGATAAATGATATGCAATGGAAGGATCTGGGGAGAAACAAGTGAGGAAAGCATGGCGCAAATAGATGAAGGATGGAATGAAGTAAGGCAAAAAGAGAGTTACACACATGCAAATGGTTGAGTACAAGTGTTGATAAATTTCAAAGAAGGACAAAACATCAATAATGTAGGACCAGTAGAGATATCTAAGTTCTTAAGGATAAAACGTTGGAGATACAATAAAGGCAAACATACTCAGGGATGGGAATTTGAATATGCAATGAGAAACAATGAGGAAAAAGCTCAAATTAAAAGCCATTTGCAAAAAAAGAAATGTGTGGTTAACATGTTAAATGTTGGACAAATAACAAGAGGGATGGGAGAGATATTTTAAATAAGGATTTTGAGAAAACAAGCAAAAGATAAAATCATTAGACTTTTACTTGAATTTCTGAGGATGTCAGGATTGGATAAAAGAATGTATTAACTGTTCATCTACAACCCCGATTCCAATTAAGTTGGGACGTTGTGTTAAACAAATAAAAACAGATTACAATGATTTGCAAATCATGTTGGGCCTTATGCCCTGCGATTGGCTGGCGACCAGTTCAGGGTGTACCCCGCCTCTCGCCCGAAGATAGCTGGGATAGGCTCCAGCACGCCCGCGACCCTTGTGAGGATAAAGCGGTACAGAAAATGGATGAATGGATGGATGTTCGACCTATATTTAATTGAATACACTACAAAGACAAGATATTTAATGTTCAAACTGATAAACTTGATTGTTTTTAGCAAATAATCATTAACTTAGAATTTTATGGCTACAACACGTTCCAAAAAAGCTGGGACAGGTGGCAAAAAAGACTGAGAAAGTTGAGGAATGCTCATCAAACACCTGTTTGGAACATCCCACAGGTGAACGGCTAATTGGGAAGAGGTGGGTGCCATGATTGGGTATGAAAGGAGTTTCCCTGAATTGCTCAGTCATTCACAAGCAAAGATGGGGCGAGGTTCACCTATTTGTGAACAAATGCGTGAGAAAATAGTCGAACAGTTTAAGGACAATGTTCTTCAATGTGCAATTGCAAGGAATTTAGGGATTTTATCATCTACGGTCCATAATATCATCAAAAGGTTCAGAGAATATGGAGAAATCACTGCATGTAAGCGGCGAGTCCGAAAACCAAGATTGAATGCCCGTGACCTTCGATCCCTCAGGCGGCACTGCATCAAATTCCGACATCAATGTGTAAAGGATATCACCACATGGGCTCAGGAACACTTCAGAAAACCCATCCATCCATCCATTTTCTGAGCCGCTTCTCCTCACGCGGGTCGCGGGCGTGCTGGAGCCTATCCCAGCTGTCATCGGGCAGGAGGCGGGGTACACCCTGAACTGGTTGCCAGCCAATCGCAGGGCACATAGAAACAAACAACCATTCGCACTCACAGTCATGCCTACGGGCAATTTAGAGTCTCCAATTCATGCATGTTTTTGGGATGTGGGAGGAAACCGGAGTGCCCGGAGAAAACCCACGCAGGCACGGGGAGAACATGCAAACTCCACACAGGCGGGGACGGGGATTGAACCCCGCACCTCAGAACTGTGAGGCTGACGCTCTAACCAGTCGCCCACCATGCCACTTCAGGAAACCAATGTCAGTAAATAAAGTTTGCCGCTACATCTGTAAGTGCACCTTGAAACTCTACTATGCAAAGCAAAAGCCATTTATCAACAACCAGAAACGCCGCTGGCTTGTCTGGGCCCGAGCTCATCTAAGATGGACTGATGCAAAGTGGAAAAGTGTTCCGTGGTCCGACGAGTCCACATTTCAAAGTTTTTGGAAATGGTGGACGTTGTGTCCTCCGGGCAAAAGAGGAAAAGAACCATCCGGACTGTTATGGACGCAAAGTTCAAAAGCCAGTATCTGTGATGGTATGGGGCTGTGTTAGTGCCAATGGCATGGGTAACTCACACATCTGTGAAGGCACCATTAATGCTGAAAGGTACATACAGGTTTTGAAGAAACATATGCTGCCATCCAAGCAACGTCTTTTTCATGGACCCCACTGCTTATTTCAGCAAGACAATGCCGGACCACATTCTACACGTGTTACAACAGCATGGCTCCGTAGTAAAAGAGTGCAGGTACTCGACTGACCTGCCTGCAGTCCAGACCTGTCTCCCATTGAAAATGTGTGGCGCCTTATGAAGCGTAAAACACGACAACGGAGACCCCAGACTGTTAAATAGCTGAAGCTGTACATCAAGTGAGAATGGGAAAGAATTCCACCTACAAATCTTCAACAATTAGTGTCCTCAATTCCCAAACGTTTATTGAATGTTGTTAAAAGAAAAGGTGATGTAACACAGTGGTATAGGACATGACCCTGTCACAGCTTTTTTGGAACGTGTTGCAGCTATAAAATTCCAAGTTAATGATTATTTGCTAAAAACAATAAAGTTTATCAGTTTGAACATTAAATATAGGTTAATAAATTTTGTCTTTGTAGTGTATTCAATTAAATATAGGTTGAACATGATTTGCAAATCATTGTATTCTGTTTTTATGTTTAACACAACGTCCCAACTTCATTGGAATTGGGGTTGTACGTTAATACGCGGCCTGTAAAACTATGCAGTAATCAAAACAGATCAATGGGTGGCGGTAATGCAATATCAAAGTTTGTAAATCGTCGTTGTAAAACAAGAAGAAGAAGAACCATGACCTTTCACCCTCACACATGAGGAAAAAATGTCTACCTCCTTTCAAAGCGTAATAAGGGCCGCGTTCCGCCTCTCACCTTCAAATTTATTTCCACTGCGACAATGTCAGGTAATATTTTACTGTTCATGTTATTCATACTACTAGCCGCTTTCTTGAAGTTTATCGAAAAGTGATCTATGTTAAGGGAGGCTATACAGTAGCCATCTACGGAGTTAACAACGACATCCTGAAACAGTGAAAAAAATGTATTGCCAATATATTTTGCGTGCTTGATTCCTTACATTACATGAATTAATTCATGAAGTTTTACTGTTTGTATTGGTATGGAAAATAAATCATCTCACGAAGCAAAGCTATTTGAAACAACGCATACAACATCGATTGCTCTTTATTAAAACCATTCAATGAACTGTGATTAAATGTGCAAATTGTTTATGCTTTATATTTGATGATGAGTATCTTCGATACAAACACGCACACATTTCACTTTGATTTACAGGGGATATCTGTAAGAACTTGTGCGGCTCTTCGGCCATTTGCACCTCCAAGCCACTCTTTCTGCCAAGTGGTGACACTCCAGGATGAGGCTGCGACTCAGGCTACCGAGGCACTCTCTCGCTACAAAGACAGGCCGTGGGATTATCTGGAGAGTGAAGGTATCGTGCACATACATAAGGGTGAGCTTTTTGCACAGACATTTGTGTTTGTTCACCTTTGAATCAAATCTCCTCGGCAGAGTACATAGAGCGGTATGGAGCCAATCCAGTGTGGGCAGGTTACAGGAGGAACCACAAGGGAGGTATTCCCCCACAGAAGACTCGCAAGACCTGCATCGTAAAGTTTTTTTGGATTTAGTTTTGTAAGGGTGTCTAATTTTCAGTACACAGCTGCCATGTAATTATCAAAAACTGTTGGGTTTGTTTAGAGAGGAGACAAGATATGTGGAAACCCCTGTCCAATATGCCGAGATTCAAATGTTATTATTCATCATCAGGTGGGTAAATTGTTTATTCATTGTGATGGACTTAACGCTAATGCATTAAGTAGAGTTGGTCATTGCTTACGGTTGCAAAGCATACAACGGATAAGGATGAACAAACTTTCAAAAATGTGTGTTTACATGGACAAGGGACATACCTTTGATGAGGAAGGGAAACGCTGTTTGTTTGTTAGTTAGAGCATTGTGTTTTTAGAGTCGGCTGTTTGTTTCATAGCTAACATAACAAATGCCTTCTTTTGCAGAATGTGAAGCTATTGCAGCAGTTCATCAGCCCCCACACTGGTATGGTGTATGATCCCACTCGAACTGGTAAGGCACAAGGCACGGGTGCGTGTCATTAATTGCATGGATTTAGGAATAAAGATTGGCTCACTGTTCTATTATGGGCAGGTGTGTGCATGAAACAGCAAAAGAAGCTGAGTGAAGCTATCAACACTGCACGAGATCATGGTATGTAATGTCCATACGCTTCCCTTAAAAACAGTGATTTCCAACATTTATGGAGCCAAGGCACATATTTTACAATTGAAAAACTCACGGCACACCAACAAACAAAAATGTCACAAAAAGTCGATACATTATGATATGATTATGATAGTGGATACATACTTAATTCATACTGTGCGGGATTGCAGCAACGTCCATGTATACATGGCTACAGTTTTTTTTAATTTTTATTTTTTTAATTGTTCCAAATCAGTCTTCGTATTACTTTACCGTGGTACCTCCACTTGCAAGTGACCCAACTTTCAAGTTTTTCAAGATACGAGCCATCACGCTGTCGTTTTTTTGTCTTGAGTTGCAAGCAATTTTAAGATACAAGCACAAGCTAGCTATGGTGGCAGCAAACTTCACAAAAAGCAGCAGTTTAGCAGTTATTAAACAATTCTTTAAAAAAATAAAAATAAATGGCCAAATGCTTGCTTCAAGATGTTTATTGAAATTTATTGTAAAACTAAACATAAAATCATTACTTTGTATATCTGACCAAACCATTAACCTTCCTACAAAGTCTGCTAGTTTAATGCTAACGCACAATGTAAAATGCCATTGATGGGCCAACAAAACTGGATGTTGTAGTAGTTATAAACATTTAAACAACTTATGGTGGCACGTTGGGCGACTGGTTGTCACATATACCTCACAGTTCTGAGGACCCAGGTTCAAATCCGGCCTCGCATGTGTGGAGTTTGCAGGTTTTCTCCGGGTACTCCAGTTTCCTCCCACATCCCAAAAACATGCCTACTAGGTTTATTGAAGACTCTTAAACTGTCAATAGTTGTGAATATGAGTGCGAATATTTGTTTGTTTGTATGTGCCCTGCGATTGGCTGGGAACCAGTTCAGGGTGTAACCCGCCTCCTGCCCGCAGTTAGCTGGGATAGGCTCCAGCACGCCCGCGACCCTAGTGAGGAGAAGCAGTGTAGAAAATGGATGGATAAAAAAACTTATTTGAACACAAGCAGTAGCAACACGTGCAATCAGAGGATATAGCAATACTCACAGGCATATTTATCAACTTGCAAAAAAACCAACTGTTATTGCAGTATAGATGTTATGGTCTTCTGTGTTTCATCTTGAAATTTACATTACCTTGCTTACCTACCTACCTTTTCGGGTTTCATTGTGACGGATAAAGTTATGTCGTAGTGGTTTCTTTTCTTTGAGTTTTAGCCTATGTTTCTTGTACGCAAGTTTGTCAAAAACTATCTTTACATTCAAATGTCATCTTTGGACCTCTTTACATGATATACTCTCTTCATGAGGAGGGTTCTTTACTCTGCCTCACAGCACACAGGTGGGTTGCCAGGTAGTGTGTGTACACGACATAAAAAATGAAGTTACGACGGTAACTAGTACCGTTTTGGGTCCCAGATGACTTTCAGGCAGTGCTGTAAGCAACAGATATCTCTACTTGCACGAAGGTGTGGAGAGGACAACAGTGTCACTTGTGACCCCTGCATGACCTCACGGAAGGGCGTAACTTCTGGTCTCAGCAGGTGTTAATTTCCTTATAACTTCTTGTGAGAGCACGAGGTTTCTGAGTGACCAAACATTGGCGGTTTGACTCATAGAACCGTAGTTAGTTACAACCTTCGTCCTATTTTGGCCCTTTTATGGCCGTCAGGCAGTGCTGCAAGCACTGGATGAAATAGACCAACAGTCATTAAGAGGCAAAAGCATTTACCACGCTGAAGGTAAGCAACAAAACCTGACAGCATGACCATGCTCAATGGGTGGGGAGTCGCGATATTGAGTCTATAGAAACAGGAATTTGCACCAGGTGATGACAAAAAAGCTCTACCTGTATGCATAACTTTTAACTGGCTCACCAGAGTCTGAAGGTGATCTGTGTCAGGTATCCAAATCTGTTTCCCCCGCCTGCGACAGGTCTGTCCTGTGTGGGAGACGAGTGGGAGTCCCAACAGTCTCAGGGTTTCACTGACCATCGGAGAACCCTTTGTATGGTTTGCAGAATCAGGTGGAGGAAATGCGTTGGGCCACTTTTGCTACAGTCGTGAAAATTAGTGTTGTCCTATCTAGTCTATGGTTGTAAACGTTTTTTTTTTTTTTAAACAAAACACACATTAGTCTATAGGGTCACTTTAATGGATCACAAGATACTCATTCAGAAAATCAGCCAATGTAAGCCCTAACTAATGTAAAGGAATGCAGCACATTTCTTTCAACCAATCAATGGACTGTGGACAGTGTCGAGAGTGCAGTATGGATCAGCTATTACTATTTTTGACATCAAAATGTGTATTGAGACGAAGTGTACTGCTTCAAGGAATTGCAGCTCAGGACTTGCACTTTTTTGTTGTTTCAGGCTTTCTTCCTTTTCAGATTCCCTATGTCGACTTTGCAGGTGAAGATTACTCCAATTGCCATGATGCTGTGGGTGTCACACCGCCTGCCCCTGCTTTAAAGTCTGGTGACGAATGGTATGAATGGTACGGTGAAATAACTCCGGATGAGAACGAAGTGGCTAAAGTCAGGAAGACTTATAAGGCTTATCTAAAGCCAGGCATATGATGCCACCATTTCTAGATGCTCTTTTTTTATGTATATAGTCAATTAAATCCCCATGTGTATCTGTTAAATTGTATCATGTACATGAATATATATAAAAACAATAAAACAAAGGTGGGAAAAAAAAATCTTTTATTGTCATCTTAACATGATTTATCTACTATATTTAAAAGCATTGGATTGCAGGGTTTAGACCATTATCTGGTCATTATGCAGGACACAGTCCAGAAAAAAACATGGTAAGAAACCATTCCAGAGGGATTTTGGGGTAGCAACATGTTTCTCCCACAACTGCTCCGAGGAGTCATGGGTTAACCTTATTGACCATGGTCTCGCCGAGAGACTCCAGAACTTCCCGCTTGTAGTCATCAAAGTCTCCATCAATCTGGTTGACCGAACAATCCTCGACCACCCACAGCTGGCACTGAGTCTCCGTGATGAGACGGGCATCATGACTCACTATGATCACAGCTGGACAGGACATGGAAGGACACATGCTGATGGTTATGACGCACATTTACTTGGTTGTTAATTCATCCACAGACCAACTCCCGTAATTTCTCGTGTATAATGCGCACCCCCAAAGTTGACCTAAAAATTCCGGAAAACCCTTCTACCTATGTGTTTTTACAATGCATGCTTTTGCTTCTACCCATATGATCAAAACATGAAGCATTATCTGTATTTTGTTAGTTTTTACAAATAATAATTCTGAAGTTAAGCACTTTATTTGAACATGTAATCCTTTTTTTAAATTTACTGGCTCTTATTTTGAAATTCACAGCCCTACTTTTCTTTAGTAAATTAGAAAACACAGTTGTACTCATGTTTGATTATGTAAACTTATGAGCATAACTGTACATATATGCAGTCCCTGTCATATTGGAAAGAAAGTGTAGGCTACACCTTTTTTATAACCACTACATGGCGGGATATAGTTATATATTTGCCCCTATGTATAATGCGCACTCGACTTGACAATTTTTTTGAGGAAAAAAATGTGCATTATACACGAGAAATTACGGTATTTGTACACAAGCAAAGTCAGGTTTCCATAAAGTCCCCTCAACTTGTAAGGAAACTGGATATTCAGGATATTTTCCACATACCTCCTTTGTATTCATTGATGGCTTCTGATAAAGCATCAATGGACTCAATATCCAGATTGTTAGTGGGTTCATCCTGCAAAAGCAGAAAGTTGAACAAATGCCAGTTTGTGACGCAGCAACAGGTTAGTAAAGGTGGCTAAGTTACAAGGTTGAAATTGGCCCAGCCTCAAGGGAAGTGTGTTGGGGTGCTCTTATACAGTATGCTAACACATGACTTAATGAGATAACAAAATGTGTTGGTCTAAATATCTCACACGCGTGTTTCACTATAGTTTGCCTAAGCTGTCCACTCTTGAGCCAAAGCGGATTTCTATGATCAACTCAACCACTGCGATTCGAATACAAGGAGTAATTATTTTGGGTGATTAGATCACTGATGATCATCTCTCAATTAATGAACCAACTAAGATAAATGACTTTAAAACAAAAATACCCCACTACAGAGATAGAATTTAGCATTTATGGTTGAATTGGAGACTGGATCTCCTGGATGTCAGTACAATACAGTACTTGAGCGCCCCTTACAATTTTACACTGCATGATTTCCGCATAATAATTACTCTAAGCAGCTCCTTATTCACCCGTGCTTCCATTCTTAAGACTCTTGAATCTTGCTTAAAAAGGGCACAGCAAGTACTGGACAATAAATTCTTTTCTCATCACCGTAGCAACATCCTTGATAAATTGACTAATTTTAAAAACTTTCTATTTTCCGGCTTTATTCATAAGGTTGCGCAAGGCTTAGCATTTCTGCTACTTATCCTTATTAAACAGAATCAATGGCTCTACGTCATGAGTAAAAAGAGCTCCTCCCATACCCGAGTTTTTGCTTCAGCAACCACCAAAGCTGCATTCCGCTTGGCCAGCCGGTACCCATCAGCTGCCTCAGGAGTCCCACAGGCCAAAAAGGCCCGATAGGACTCCTCCTTCAGCTTGACGGGATCCCTCACCGTTGGTGTCCACCAACGGGTTCGGGGATTGCCGCCACGACAGGCACCGACCACCTTACGGCCAGTGAAGGAGTGTTCAAGCCTTTTCACTTTCGAGCAACATGACCCACAGGGCCTTTTGCAATTGAGTAATTTCATCGACAATTTTTCTGTGCACTGCAGATTTTCTGCGTGGACTTTGTGCAATATGCAATTTACCTATATATTTTTTTCTGTACGCTGATGGTTGCTAACCCTCGGTCTTATTCTTGTAGTTCTTTTTTTTTTGTACTCTTCTTGCTGTATTCTGTTGCCTGTTTCTTTTTATTTGTTTTAAGCACACACTGTACCTGTCAAGGAACTGCAGGTGGAAATTGGCCGGTTGCTGGCAAATTAATATGAATATTAATTAATCTGCACCGACCTTCCTTTTAAATAAACACATTGAAATGGAAGTTCTTGTACTGAGGAAGCAATATTGGCCATCTCGTGTGGAGTGCAAATATGATTTACATTGTGTGGGTTAATGAGTGGCTGGGTAATATGAAACAATGGTTGTTGCACTTATATCAGTTAAATCAGGATGCAGTGGAGATGAAACAGATGGTTGATCATCTAATAGAAAGACTGTGCCCATATTTATTATAGCTCACCAAAATCAGCACATCTGGCTGGCGGCAGCAAAGTTCAGCAAACACAACTCGAGCTTTCTGACCACCTATTTGGAGGACAACATAGAAACAACTAATCATTGGAGCACTTCTTCATACTAGTAAACTAGTAAGTGCATACATTCACAAAACAAATGGATGTGTTCAGTTGCAAATGCAATTCTGCACGTTGATACCGGACAGTTTGGAGATCTGAATGGTGTGTGCGTGGCTCTCCAGGCCAAAACGTCCCAGGCACTTCCTGCCATCCTGGTAGGGGAGGTTAAAGTTCCTCATCAGGTACTCTGTGGGGTTCTCCTCCATGTTCAACTGATCCGCGTACTGCTGGTTGAAGAAGCCGATTTTCTGCAAGCAACCAACACACACTAATACTGTAATAATGGATGACTTTGTGAGACCTGTACTCAAGCCTTTAGCCATAAAATTCTGTATTTACAGAGAAATGTAACTTGTACCTTTCAAAAGATACTCTCCCTCCTCATTACCTTATTTCCCCTCATGGCATGCAGTCATGTAAACAATTATTAGACCACTTCTTCAATTTCTAGTCAATTTTAATGCCTGGTACCTGAAGAATTATAATGAACACGACAAAATAGCTGATTCCTTAATACTTTGCCGTAATTGACATGCTTCAAATTAATTGTACTCCAATTGCTTTTGGTTACGATCAAGAAAACCATGGAAAATGGCTGAATATCAGCTCAATTAAATGAGTTATTTTTGTTGTCATCATTATATTTGTCCAAACAAATGTAGCTTTAGTTTTGCCAGGCATTAAAAATGAAATAAACACTTTAGAAACAAGGGTGGTCTAATTATTTTTTTTCCCCGTGACTGTTGTGGTTTGTTTTGAAAAGGCTTTTGAAAAGAGTTTTTGTTTCATTTTGTGGTAAATCATTGGTATTTATGACATCAGAAGAAAATCTTTGTATCTAATGCACTTAGATAAAATTGTGATTTTATTTTAAATATCTTTTAATAAAGGTGTCACACTATATGATGATGATTATTGTTATCCCCACACAATAACCTTGTATTCAACCAAATTAGTATCAATGTTAAATAGAACCTCGAATAACTACTTACCAATCGATGATTCTTCCTCATCTCACCCTTAGTCTAAAAAAAACAAAAAACAAGTGTCACTCATGGTGGCCAACGAAATGATTACCCAATTAAACTTCAACAAATCAACATACATACAGGATTTAGTTTCCCATTGAGCAGCAACAACAATGTGCTCTTCCCAACACCATTTGGACCAACTATACAAACTGTAGGGAGGGGAAAAAAATGTAGTCAGAAATGACAGAGTTAAATGTAGTCAGTGTGTCAATGACGCAATGAAGTGTAAAATTATTCAGCGATGGCGCCCCTGGTGACATGCTTTTTCTGTCCAAGATCCCTTAAATAAATGAAAAAAACTTACTTACTCGTAAGTCCAAACACACACTTTTTAGCTATGGTTACATGGACATCAACACTCTGACCATTTAACCTTAATTCTGAAACAGGCTACAAACTGCAAGCAAGCATGTTTAGAGATGATAAATGAAACTGTAATTATGTAGAGAGACAAGATACTAATTTTTGCGACAAGGCAACATGAAATAAATTTGTTCCCCAAAAAGTTTTTTTTGTGTGTGTACATAGAAAATTCCCATTTGCAATCAATATGGCCCACACTTCTGGAAGTACTTTGTAGTATATTACCCGATAGGAGATGCTAGGTTTTCTAATAAATCTGTTAGGTGTACCCATTTAGGTTGAGCACCGCACATCTCCAGTAATGTGACTAAGTTAAGAAAACTCTACCTGTTTGTCAAAACTAGTATAGAAAATACAAATATTGCTGGTTATCCAAACCGTATGTGCGGAGTGGAGAAAAAATATTTGACATTTTAATCATCTCTTTTAAAACAATGAAATGCTTCGAAATGAACAGTTTTTGATGTCAGCTTCTCGATAATCTTACTTCTGGAATCCATGTCAATTCCAAAGTCCACGTTCTTGAAGAGTGGCTTCTGACCCTCGTAGCAGAAATCAACGCCTGGAATAAAAAAAACAGAAGCAAATGTGGATTATGGTCATTTGTTATCCTTTACATTCATTTGTCTGGTACAGAATACAGAGCTTCCCAAAACTGGGTTCAGTACCCATTTGGGAAATTTTCACTGAATTGCCAATTGGTAGAATGCTGTAAGATATTTTATTAATTATCAAGAAGGCAGATCATTTATATTTTCTACATCCTTTTGGTCCATGTCTGTTGTGATAGATTTGGTCATTCATGGTAATATGTGATGTATTTTAGTAAATCTGGGCCTGGGAGATTTGTAATCTGGGTGTTCAGTTTAATTATTTGGGAAACTGCGTTATGCATCATAATTTCATAATTTACTATTCCTGCAGAAAGCAAATAGCATCTTGGTTTTAATATTTTTGCCAGAATACTTCATTGTCGACAAATTGTTTTGACACCAACTATGGTTCTCAAGTGTTTGATTTTTATTTGACTTTTTCCAATGAAGTTGTAAAACATAAGTAAAAACAGAATACAATGATTTGCAAATCCTTTGCAAGCTATATTCAAACTGATGAACATTGTTTGAAATTGATGCATGCAAACATGTTAAAAAAGGATGGGACAGGGGTAACAAAAGACTGGAAAAGTTGAGGAATGAATGCTCAAAAAACACCAGTTTGAAACATTCCACAGGAGAAGTTTCATTTGAAACAGGTGAGAGTGACGATTGGGTAGAAAAGGAGCATCGCCGAAAGGCTCAGTTGTTCACAAGCAAGGACAGGGTGAGTTTCACCACTTAGTGAAAATCTGCGTGAGCAAAGAGTCACAACAGTTTAAAAACAACATTTCTTAACTTACAATTGCAAGGAATTTGTGGATTTCATCATCTAAGGTCCATTATATCATCAAAAGATTCAGAGAGAGAGGAGAAATCTGTGCACGTAAGCGGCAAGGGCAAAAACCAACATGGAGTGCCCGTGACATTTGATCAGGCGGTGAAAACTCTACCACGCAACGCGAAAGCAGTGTATCAACACCCAGAAACGCTGCAGGCTTCTTTAGTCCAGAGTTCCTCTGAGATGGACTGACGCAAAGTGGAAAAGTGTACTGTGGTCTGACGAGTGCACATTTATAATTGTTTTGGGAAATCATGGATGTTGTGTCCGCTGGAAAACAACCATCCAGATTGTTATCAGCACGAAGTTCAAAATACAGCATCTGTGATCGTATGGAGGTGTGCTAGTGCTCATGGCACGGGTAACGTGCACACATCTGTGAAGGCACCAATAATGCTGAAAGGTACGTACAGGTTTTGGAGCAACAATTGCTGCCATCCAAGCAACATCTTTTTCAGGGACATCCCTGCTTATTTCAGCAAGACAATGCCAAGCCACATTCTGCATGTGTTACAACAGCGTTGCTTCGTTGGAAAAGAGTACGAGTACTAGACTGGCCTGCAATTGAAAATGTCTGGGACATTCTGAAGCGCAAAACAACAACAGAGACCCCGGACTATTGAGCAACTGAAGTTGTACATCAAGCAAGAATGGGAAAGAATTCCACCGACAAAGCTTCAACTATTTCTAACCTCAGTTCCTAAATGCTTATTGAGTGTTGTTAAAAGGAAAGGTGACGTAACACAGTGGTAAACATGCCTTGTCCCAACTTCATTGGAACCTGTTGCAGGCATCACATTCAAAATGAGTGAATATTTACAAAAAAAAGAACAAAAGTTTAGCGATTTATTGAATATAGGTTGAAAAGGATTTACAAATCATTGTATTCTGTTTTAATTTATGTTTTACACAATGTCCCAACTTCATTGGAATTGGGGTTTATATATCCTCTAAGAGACAATGTGACAAAAATTACACATACTGTTTGACTGTAATGAGAAGTATGCATTATCGTGTGTGAACATGAGCACATTTCCCCTGGTATTTATTTATTTATTGCATTTTATCTGTGACAATATTTCCCCCCTAACTTTGGTTAAATGCAACTGACTGTACATTGGGTACGGAAAGTATAAGGACCCCCTTAATTTTTGCCACGCTGTTATATTGCAGACATTTGCTAAAATCATTTCCCCCCCTCATTAATGTACACACAGCACCCCATATTGACAGAAAAAAAAAAAACTGAATTGTTGAAATTTTTGCAGATTTCTTAAAAAGTAAAAACTGAAATATCACACAGCCGCAATAGGTATTCAGGCAGCATGGTGGTGGCAGCATCATGCTGTGGGGGTGTTTTTCAGCTGCAGAGACAGGACGACTGGTGACAATCGAAGGAAAGATGAACGCAGCCAAGTACAGGGTTATCCTGGACGAAAACCAGACTGTGACAGTGCTCAGGACCTCAGACTGGGCCGAAGGTTCACCTTCCAACAAGACAATGACCCTAAGCACAGGCTTCAGAACAACTCTGTGACTGTTCTTGAATGGCCCAACCAGAGCCCTGACTTAAAACCAATTGAGCATCTCTGGAGAGACCTGAAAATGGCTGTCCACCAACATTCACCATCCAACCTGACAGAACTGGAGAGGATTTGCAAGGAGGAATGGCAGAGGATCCCCAAATCCAGGTTTGAAAAACCTGTTGCATCATTGCCAAAAGCCTCATGGCTGTATTAGCTCAAAAGGGTGCTTCTACTAAATACTGAGCAAAGGGTCTGAAGACTTATGGGTGTGTGACATTTCAGTTTTTCTTTTTTAATAAATCTGCAAAAATGTCAACAATTCCGTTTTTTTCTGTCAATATGGGGAGCTGTGTGTACATTGAGGGAAACAAATTAACAAATGATTTTAGCAAATGGCTGCAATATAACAGAGTGAAAAATTGAAAGGGATCTGAATACTTTCCGTACCCACTGTACGTAGCGTTTTCATTAAAAAAAAAAAAAAAACATTCATCTAATAATACATTAGTTATTTTTGACCTTAAAAAATGCTCTCAAAATGTACTTGGTAAAAAAAATGTATTTCCAGTATGGTTGATTTGCCTAGAAGCTATAGGTTACATACAGTCAGCCTGCTAATTTACAATTTTAAACTTGAAAATTATAGGTGTAAGGTGTGAAATGCAGCAGAAGGTATGTTGTCTTACTGTGCAGACCCAGAATGGGTGGTGAAAGAGGTGGAGGGTTTGGAAAGGTGAACTTGACAGTGTACTCTTTAGGCCTCTTGAGCAGCTCTGTGGCCTCCTGACTTTCCTCTTCCTGACCTCCCTTCTTCTTGCCTTTCTGTTGTTTTCTGGTGAGCGCTTCTTTCGTCTGCTTCTCCTGAGAGCCATATTAGAGTAAACGTGTAAGACAGAACTAACAGAGCATAGTGGGTAAGTTTACTTTGAATATGATCCAAATTTTGGCTACTCAATTACAGCACTTCGGCAAGGTGGGCGGAGCAAACTCACAGCCTGTTTGGTGGACTTGCCACCAGCCTTCAGGTCCTTAAGTTTCTTTTCCTGCTTGTCATACTGTTTCTGCAGCTCCTTTTGCTTCTGGACGTACATTTTTTTGAAGGTCACTATAAAAAGAAGAAAGTCAAACTATTTGGTTATGCAAGACCTTATCTGCCATTATTTAGCTGCAAGTCTCATTCAGGCCAGCACTAAAGCTAATCCAAGGATGTCTGTTAGTGAGTTAGGCATATTAACTGTACAAGACATTTGGGCCCTACGGCTTAATCAGATGGCCAATTTATCACCCGATATTAACCCTTTTCAAAATAATCATAATCGGCGGGAGTTTTGCCGACTAAACGCCAATATATTCTGACTCTCTCATGAAACAGTACATGCTGTTCAGAATGATGTCTGTGTGCCATTTGTCCACTAGATGAAGCTGTAACTCCATTCAATCCAATAAGAATCTTTCCCGAGACAATGATCAATGACGTAGTCAGACAGTTATCACGTGGCCATGTGGAACCAGTGACAGCATTTTCAACAATGCACGGATTACCGTGTTATGTTCGTGCTGCAGAAGCTCCTGAGCATGATATTGCTTTTACAGCAAAATATTCTGCTTTTCAGAAGCAGATGGAGATGGAGAACAGTGTATAACGCGTGTTCTTAAATCCAGCTCCTATAAAAGGAGATTTTGGGTATTTTGCGCGACTGTGGACACAAACAAATATGCAATTAAGAACTTGATTTGTTTGTAAGTTAAACATATAAACATATTTTGAAAAAGGCCATACTACAGCATATGTCTCATGAATGGTTTGACTGTACGTTGTGATGCATCTAATGTAACCTTAGGAAGCACTAAGATGCTCTGCACTTATAGCACTTCAAATTCTGTGGAATGTTATACAGTACCTGTATTCGATTTGTGGATGGTTCTTCATCCGTTAGTAAGTTAATAACATTTTTACATTGTATTGTTTTTAACACAGCACTTATTGTGATCTTTTATCACACACTTGAAAAATAACCCAAATAAAAACCAAAATAATAATACTAAAACAAAGCATTTTTGAAAAATAAAATAATGGAGTAGGATGAAATGTAATTTAACATTAAGGGCATCATGCATAAAATGTTTTGCCAGTAACTTTACTATGTTTCTTATATATTGTATCCATTTATGGCCTAAATCTAAAGATAAATTCAGTTCACTTTTTTTTTTTCATGTTTTGGACCTTATAATTCCTCTCTGTTGTAAACTTAAATACTAAAGGAGTATTTGAAAAGTATTCCAATAAAAGTATTGTAAAACACTCCAAATTTCTGCCTGTAATCCATATACAGACTCTTTCCAAAAAAATAGAATATGGAAAAGTTTATTTATTTCCATAATTCCATTCAAAAAGTTACACTTTCATAGATTATAGATTCAGGGCCCACAATTTAAACAATTTCAAGTATTTATTTGTTTATTTTTACATAATTTGGGCTTCCAGCTCATAAAACCCACAAAATCAGGAATCCAAAATTTTGAATATTGTCAAGAAATCAACCCAGATTTTGCAGGCCATAAATGTTTTAAACTGCGTGTCACACACTAATCATCGACTAAACTCAAAGCACCTGCAAAGGTTTCCCCAGGTGTCATTAAATTGCTTCAGTTGGGTTCAATACGGGGAAGACTGCAGACTTGACAACTGGCCAGAAGACCATCATTGATACCCTCCATAGGATGGGTAACCCACAAAGTTCATGGGTATCAATGGAAAGTCTAGTGGAAGGGCAAAATGTGGCAGGAGAAGATGCACCAGAAAGAGATGACTGTGGGCTCCATCAGATTATCAAACTGAGAAGATTCAAGAATCTAGCAGAGATCCAGAAAGAGTGGAATGAGACAGGAGTCGCAGCTTCAAAAACCACCACTTTCAGACTCATCCGGGAGATGGGCTACAACTGGCACGCCACTTCTGAGCCTGAGCCAACGTTGGAAGCGTCTCAACTGGGTCAAGGTGAAGATGAAGGACTGGACTGTTGGCCATGGGTCCATGGTCCTTTTTTTCCCACGAAA
Source organism: Phyllopteryx taeniolatus (assembly GCF_024500385.1). NCBI lineage: Eukaryota > Metazoa > Chordata > Actinopteri > Syngnathiformes > Syngnathidae > Phyllopteryx > Phyllopteryx taeniolatus. The sequence continues at coordinate 14,863,479 of NC_084522.1, forward strand.
GTATAGTGTGCCTTTCATTTGGGAATCAAGGTCCAAGGATTTGGAGGAGGACGGGTGAAGAACAGAACCCAAGCTGCTTGAGGTCCAGTGTAAAATATCCAATGTCAGTCATGATGTGGGGTACAATGTCCAGCGGAGGTGTTGGTAAACTTTGCTTTCTTAAATCCAAGATCACCGCGACAGTCTACTAGAATGTTGTAGAGGACTTCATGATTCCTTCTGCTGAGGATCTGTATGGAGATGCAGATTTCATCTTCCAGCAGGACCTGGCCTCTGCCCATACCACGAGAAGCACCAAAACCTGGTTTGATCGCCCAAGCCATCACAGTGCTTGACTGGCCAGCCAACTCACCGGATCTAAACCCCATTGAGATTCTATGGGGTATTATCAAGAGGAAAATGAGGGGCACCAGACCCCAAAACAAAGAAGAACTGAGAGCAAGCATCAAGGAAATCTGAGGGCATCATAGGCTGATTGCCTCAATACCACGGCGCATCGAGGCAGTGATTAAAGCTAAGGGATTCCCAATCAAGTATTGAAGATTAACATATCGTTTTGAAAGTACCATATTTTGATGGATTTAATGTGACCCTAATTTCTTACTTTTTTCTAAAAAAACTGAGAAGTAAATGGTGATTTCTTCACAGTAGTCTAATTTTTTGAATTCCTAACTTCGTGGGTTTTATGAGCTGGAAGCCTAAATTATATAAAAATAAACAAATACCTAAAAAAATTTAAATTGTGGGCCTTGAATCTATAATCTATGAAAGTTTAACTTTTTGAATGGAATTATGGAAATAAACTTTTCAAATATTTGGGAAAGTGTATTTGTTGGTCTAAGTTAGCATTAAGGGACTGGAAAAAAAGTTGTTTTACACATATTATTTAATTAATGGGCCAATTAATTGGTTATCCAAATTCTTTTCTGCAAAATATCGGCATTGTCCTACAAAAGATCCTTTTCGGTCGGGCCCAACAAGACATATTGTTAAACTAATATACCTTCTGACCATCTTCGTAAAGACAGAATCGCTTTAAATCGAACAAGTGTATCTAACGTTTTAGCCGAAAAGTAAATATGATCATACAAGGCACCTTTCAGGTGAGATGTATTAAATACTTACAGTAGTTCCCTCTGTAATAGTAGAGTTTCTGGTTGTCTAAATGCATGATGTCAGTACACACATCATCAAGGAAACTTTGGTCGTGGGAAACTATGAGCAGAGTCTTCTTCCAGCCTTGAAGGTAGCTAGGAGGGGTAGAATACTGATTTATGAGCAGATATCATTGACAGACATCATTTGTAGCCTTGTTCAAAATTGTCATAAAATGACTGAATTGTCTATAATTTTGTTAAATCATCATTCTGCAATATAAAGTACTGTCATTGTTTTACATTTCAACCTATTTAGAATGTTTCCTGAGGATCTTTGTGTTACAATGTGCACCTTTGCTTTCAAACTATATTTAATACATATGGTGTATTGTTTTCACCCCTAATCTACCAGATTTGGCTAACGAGATACGAATGCTTATTTATTGTGCATCTTCTTGTCTAATCTGTTGATTGTTGCAGTTAGAATAAATTTCAGTTTACTAGTAATAGTAGTAACTGAAGTTTACTATATGGAGCCTGAAACTAACCCTTGACCGGCATTTTCAGCAAATAACTTTAAAAAGGTCAGCGTAGAGACACAGCAGGCAGTATAAGAAACCTTTTAAAGGGGGGGGGGGGGGGGGGGGGGGGGGAAAGCAGGTTTTACATACTTGTTGAGCCAGATGACAGCGTTCAAATCTAGGTGGTTGGTGGGTTCATCAAGCATCAGCAAGGTGGGTTCCATGAACAGAGCTCTGTGGGTGTGGTAGGCGTGAATGAGGAAAAACTCTTTTAAAAGGTCAATGACAGATCAGGTTTAAACAACTGAGTTAAGGTCTACCTGGCAAGAGAGACTCTCATTCTCCAACCTCCTGAGAACCTTCTGGTGGGTCTGTTCTGCATCTCAGGGGTAAATGACAAGCCAGCCAAAATTCTTCTTGCCTTGGCCTCAGCTGCTGCAGCTCCAATCACCCTCAGCTCCTCATAGACCTGATGAAAGAGGAGACAATCAGATTAGTCAAAGCAGATTAAGACGCACAAAATACAGACTAAAGGTGGTGGGTTGCCATCACATATAGATCAGGCATGGACAACTAGCTATGTGAATGCCAATCTTTACCCAGATTTGAATGTACATTATTATATTATTGAGTCACCTTGTCTAGTCTGTCTGCCACACTGTCCTCTCCCTTCTCCAGACGAGCCTGAAGCTGCTTCTCCTCCTGCAGCAGCTTCAGGCGGCGGGTGTCTGCCTTCAGCACTGCCTGGACTGCTGGCGTGTCGTCAGCCACCACCTCTGGTTGCACACATATACATGGGCACGCGTGAGTGACTGACAAGAAGATGGCAGAGAGCACATTCTTACCTTGCTCACACAGAAGCACATCGATGTTGGGGGGAATACTGAGAGCTCTGTTGGCTATGTGCTTCAGTAATGTGGTCTTCCCTTTGCTGGGGAAAAAAAGCAGTAGAAACTGCTAGGCATAGTTGTAAACAGGTATGTACAGGGTGAGACAAAAAAGATAAGACTGTGGCACCAATGATAATGATTTAGTGGCAATTGGCTACAGCTTCTTTCAGTATTGCACAGCAGTTTGCATTTATTCTGCTATATTATTGCTAATTTCTCTCACACTTTTTTCCAGGGTTTCGAGTAAGCACACTGCTGTAACGCTTTGCCAAGGACTCACTCGTTGGTTCTTTTACAGGCATTTGTCTAACACAGGGTCGACAACCTTTTTGAAAACGAGAGGTACGTATTGCAATGTGTACTGATTCATGTTAAGAGGGGTACATCTAATTATTTTGTTGTTGTTATGCCCACTAGCTTTTCACCACAACAGTTGTTTTGGTCATGTGCTAGAATGCCGACCTTTGAAAAATACTATTTTTAAGAGTCATTTCAAAATTGACATCAATCTAAGTGTAATTTGAATAATCATCATCAAAAACTCACTGGTAAGGTTTTTTTTTCCTTTCATTTGAATAAAAGCAACAAAAAAAATTGACCTATCTCACTGGTGAGCTACTTTTAGAAAAAAATTTAAACCTGAAAAAAAAAAAATCTATCTTTACCCATTTGGTCCTACCAAACCATATCTTCTTCCTGCCACTACAAGGAGGTCAGCGTTGACAAAAAGCTCTTTGCCGTGGGCAGAAATGCTGAACCTTTCCAGCTACACAACACAGAACAGGACTTTGAATGAGAGAATGAATACAATTAATGGGAAAATCTGACAGTGTAATTAGATTGTGTTTAAAAACACTAGGAATTCTTGCAGGATTCATAAAAGCAGACAATAACCTTGATATCAGAAGCGTTCTCCAGCATGGCCTGTCTGGAGGACATTTCAGCTTGGGAAATTGAGAAATCCCCCTCTAAGGCACTCTGTGCACGGAGGCTCGCCACCTGCCGCTCATATTCCATCTATAAACAAATGTGGACACAGACATGACAATCTAACACTACATAAACCCAAACAAAGAGATTCAACAGAGACTGAATAATTAATTTATCTCAACATTGAATGAAGTGTTTTTAAGTTATCAATATTCAAGATGTAATTTTATGAGTTTTAACTTTTTAAAACTTTTTAATTTCCCTAAAAAAAACTCTCTAAAAATTAAGTGTATTAATATTTAAAATAACAAGAGTTACATTCAGCCATTGGTCATTTAAAATACCTGAAGCAAATTATATATTTTTGCTTCACATCATGGATCAATATGTGGAGTCGAAAGGCAAATTACTGACTTTGACAATTAGATGGCCCGTGCAACAATAATTCTCGGGGTGGCTCGTTCCACCGATTCCATAATGACTAGACACCGATCTGATCGGCATTATCTGTATCGGTATTTTATGCTGATCGGCTTTCATGTCGTAAGTCGCCGATCCGATCAATGAAGTCATCGATCGGCTCCACACAAGACATTTAAATCCGCGTCTTTGTCGCTATGAATCCAAAAGCTAGTTTATTTTTAGCCTTGTCACGTGTCTTGTTGCGCAGTACTGTAACTATCTGACGGCCAACAGTTTTCAATCTTGTCGGTGAAAAAATACATCGTCGGTGTGGGACTATTTTGCGGTGTCGCAGACAAACAACACGAAAGTTATTTTGCAGTCTGTGCAGTCTGTGCACAACTGAAGTATGTCGTATGAAGTAACGTCATCTAAATGCTTCAACACAAATTTGATCTAGCACCTGAAGAATGTACACGAGGAGCATGTCGCGTTCAAGCAACACAGCGTGGGGGGAGAGAAAAAAAAAAAAAAAAGAAGTGTCAAACGGACTCAAACTCTGGACAACACACTGGGACAGTGATAAAGTTAGCTTAAGCATGTCATTAACAGTATTTATTAAAGTAATTTAATTGCAATAAAGTAATTGAATTACAGTAAGTTAGCACCCATTATTTCTGTCAGTTGCCCCCTAGAGGTCATTGGTGTTTTAACTTTTGTCTAAAATGCTAGAGAATAATTTGAGCTGGGACCGTCTCCAGCACGCCCGCAACCCTTGTGAGGATGAGCTGTACAGAAAATGGATGGATGGATGGACACAGTATACAGTACACAAGAATATACAATAAATGAACATGTGAATAGACACATCGCTCCATCTTGTGATCGGATCGGTGATCATTTTTTTTAATTTTTATTTTTATTTGTAAACTTGCTGATCGGTGATAGGCCCCAAAAATCCTGATCGTGTTATGCCTAACCTTCTCAGTGAAATACATTTCTGTATCCACAGGGTTAGGGTTAGCTCCAATCGCCACTTTTATCCAGATCCTCACCAAAATGTAATCGTTTCTTCCTTGGCCCATGTACCATCACTCAAGTTTCACAGACATTGGTTTTATATTTTGTGTGTCCGTGTAAACCTATATTCTATAAACAGGATCCGTCCTACTACGTCAACTGTTTTATGTCAACATGACTGCTGTTGATTAGTATTGTATGGTATAGTTAGTACATCTTACATCTTATTTTCTACTGAACTGATGGATTTTTTTCCATACAAACAACTTTGCCCTCTATATACTTCTACAGGACGTTGAAGTGAAGTTGATGAACATATTTTTAATTTACCATTTTTTTCTTCTTCTTTTTCTCCTTCTTGCTAAGGTTAGAAAAGGGGTCATCGTCCTGTTGCTGCTTGGCCTGCTCTGCGATGACATCCTCAGCACTCTGCTTTGACACACAAGACATTTAATACACAGACCCAGAAAAAAGAAAGCGCCAAAACGACTAAGCGCATACGAACCATCATCATGTCATCTATGTCACTGTTGGCCTCCTCGTCTTCATCATCATGACGAGATTGCTCAGCAGGTTTCTTTTTCTACATGGACATTTTGAAATTAGCATCATAGTGAAATGATAATTCATGAAAATGTACATTGGGAAAAAAAAACACCTGAAGCATATTACGTACAATTGCTTTGACTTTGTCCTTTGGCTTCTCATTATCATGATTTTCTGGTGACTATAATGTAAAAAAGTAAACAATTGTAAGGTTAAATTAGCACCCCAAAGAAAGTAGCATATACAAACAATATCGTAACCCTATAAACTGTCATACGCAAGAGAGGCAATAACTGGGCATGCAAGAAAAGGAAAAAAATACACAGAATATATAGAATTAAGAGTGAACTGATAAGATGTTGAATTCGGGAAACACTGAAACAGCACCCGCAGAGCACCCACCTTCACCTTAGGTTTAGCTTTATCTTTTTTCTTGCCCTTCTCAGCCTGCAAGATGCACAAACTGTAGCGTTACACTCATAAAATGATAATTTGTGTTAAAAATATTTTACGATTTAAAAGATACACATTTAATTCCATCGTTTAAACCCTAATTCCAATGAAGCTGGGACACTGTGTAAAACGTAAATAAAAACAGAATACAATGATTCGTAAATCCTTTGTCTATATTCAACGGAAGACACCACAAAGACAAGATATTTAATGTTCAAATTGATGAATGTTATCATTTTCTTGTTTGTAAATAGTATTTCTCTCATTTTGAATTTGATGCCTGCAAAACATTCCCAAAAAAGATGAGACAGAGTCAACAAAAGACTGGGAAAGTTGAGAAATGCTAAAAAAAAAAACAATAAAACACCTGTTTGGAACATTACACAGGTGAACACGTTAATTGGAAACAGGTGAGTGTCATGATTGGGTATAAAAGGAGCATCCCCAAAAAGCTCAGTTGTTCACAAGCAAGAATGGGGTGAGGGTCACCACTTCGTAAACAACTGCGTGAGCAAATAGACCAAGTCTAAGAACAATGTTACTCAATGTACAATTGCAAGGAATTTAGGAATTTGAGCCCTCATGCGACACTGCATTAAAGTTCACACTTCAGAAAACCATTTCTCATTAACACAGTTTGTTGCTACAGCTACAAATGAAAGTTAAAACTCCACCATGCAAAGCGAAAGCCATACAGTATATCAACAACACCCAGAAATGCTGCCGGCTTCTCAGGGCCCGAGCTCATCTGAGACAGACTGATGCAAAGTACAAATGGGTGCTCTGATTTGACGAGTCCATATTCAAATTGTTTTGGGAAATCATGGACGCCGTGTCCTTCGGAAAACAACCATCCAGATATCAGCACAAAGTTCAAAAGCCAGCATCTGTGATCGTATAGGGGTGTGTTAGTGCCTATGGCGAGGATAACTTGCACACACACATTACGCATTATGAATGTGTTACAACAACGTGGTTTCGCAGTAAAAGAGTGTGAATACTAGAATACTGTGTGGCGCATTATGAAGCCCAAAATACGACGTCAGAGACGCCTGGACTGTGAGCAACTGAAGTTGTACATCAAACTAGAATGGGGAAGAATTCCACCGACAAAGCTTCAACAATTAGTGTACGGAGTTCCCAGACTCTTACTGAGTGTTGTTAAAAGGAAAGGTGATGTAACACCTGGCCCAAACATACCCCTGGCCCAGCTTTTTTGGAACATGTTGTAGGCATCAAGTTCATATTTGGGGGGGAAAAAAAATATAAAATATATTGTCTTTGTAGTGTATTCAATTGAATCTAGGTTGAAAAGGATTTGCAAATCATTGTATTCTGTTTTTAATCTACGTTTTACACAACATCTAAACTTGATCGGAATTGGGGTTGGTACATGTATGATCATAAACAATTAAAATATGCTTCTGCCCACTGTCATACATTTTAAATACACTTCTTATTTCCAGTATCTCATGCTTGGGTTTTTGTTTTTCCAGTTTCAAATTCAAATGCTTTTTCAAATACTCAAAAATAGCTAAAAAGGACAATGGTTTATACTATTTATAACATTAAAATACTTACACATGCACATATACAGTGGATATAAAAAAGATACACACTGCTGTTCAAGTTCCAGGTTTTTGGGCTGTGTGCCCCTATAACCTGTGCAAATCTTTGAGAGGGGGGAAGTAAAAATTAACTGAAATAATTAGACTTTACGCCGATCTGATCAGTGTTATCGGTATCGGCCGATAATTTCCATTTTATGCTGATTGGCTTTCATGTCACAAATCGCTAATCCGATCAATGACGCCATCGATCATAAATAAAAGGTCAAACTGACAAACTCTGGCCAACACCCGTCCATATAGCTGGGACAGTGAGGAAGTTAGAGTAAGCATGTCATTAACAGTATTTATTAAAGTCATTTAATTGCAGTAATTACATTAAGTTAGCACCCATTATTTCTGTCATGTTGCACGCCCGCAACCCATGTGAGGATAAGTTGTACAGAAAATGGATGGATGGATGGATGGATGGATGGATGGACAGAGTATACAGTACACAAGCATATGCAATAGATGAACAATGAACATGTAAATAGACGCATCTTGTGATTGGATCGGTGATCGGTTATCGTTTTTTTAAAACTTGTTGATCGGTGATCGGCCCCAAAAATCCCGATCGTGTAAAGTCTATAAATGTGGTTGCACACTCTCTTACAACTGGGAATGTGGCTGTGTTCAGAATTAACCAACCACATTCAAACTCATGTTAAATGGGAGTCAGCACACATATGCCACCATTTAAAGTGCCTCTGATTAACGGCAAATAGGTTCAGTTGCGCTAGTAGGCATTCCTGACATTTATTTTACTTTATAGCAGAAGCTTGAAGGTTTTGTGCTAACACTGACTAGTATTTGGTACTGGTCATAAGTCTCCTCCACCTTGACTAAGGCCACAGTTCCAGCTCAAGGAAAATGGCCCCAAAGCACGATGCTCCTACCACCATGCTTCACTTATAGTGTATGGTATGGTGTTCTTTTGGTGATGACCAATGTTGTTTGTTCCAAACATACCTTTTGGAATTATGGGCAAAAAGTTTAACGTTGGTTTCATCGGACCATAACACAATTTCCCACGTTTTTATTAAAAAGCCAGTACTTTCAAGGAAATCATGCAGCTCCTTCATTGTTGCTGTTGGCCTCTTGGCAGCCTCCCAGTTTTCTTCTAATATTTTGGGGAGTACTTACAGTTTTTAGCAATGTTACTGTGCCATATTTTCTCCACTTGATGATGCACGGTCCAAAAATATCTGGCATCGCATCGCCAAATGCGACGTAAAATGAGGTCATTGGCGATGCATTCCTCAATTTCCATTACTACAATATGCTATGCATGTTTTGAAAGTTTACACATGCATCTGTGGTACTCTTTCTAGGCATGAAACCATACTGTTGCTCGCAAAGTCTAGCCTCCACTACTCTTTCCCATAACTTCATTGTGTGGCTCATCAACTTTATTCCGCTATAGTTCCCACAGCTCTGCACATAACACTTGTTCTTAAAAATAGGCACCAGCATACTTTTCCTCTATTCCTCAGGAATCTTCTTAGCCGGTAGAATTCTGTTGAACAAGCTGGTCAAAAACTCCACAGCCACCTCTCCTAGATACTTCCAGACCTCCACAGGAATGTCATCAGGACCAACTGCCTTTCTATTGTTCATCCTCTTTCATGCCTTTGTAACTTCCCCCTTACTAACCATTGCCACTTCCTGGTCCACCACACTTGCCTCTTCTACTCTTCCTTCTCTGTCATTTTCCTCATTGATATACTCCTCAAAGTATCTATCCAGCACATTACTGGCACCAGTCAACACAATTCCATCGCTATCCTTAATCACCCTAACCTGCTGCACATCCTTCCCATGTCTATCCATCTGTCTGGTTAACGTGTATAGATCGTTTTCTCCTTCTTTAGTGTCCAACCTGCCATACATGTCATCATATGCCTCTTGTTTGGCCTTTGCCATCCCTACCTTTGCACTACGTCGCATCTCGATGTATTCTTTTCTCCTCTCCTCGGTCCTCTTGGTGTCCCACTTCTTCTTAGCTAACCTCTATCGTTGTATGATTTCCTGCACTTTGAGGTTCCAACACCAAGTCTCCTTCGCTCTTTTCCTGCCAGAAGATACACCAAATACTCTCCTGCCTGTTTCTCTGATCACCTTGGCTGTAGTGGTCCAGTCTTCTGGAAGCTCCTCCTGTCCACCAAGAGCCTTTCTCACCTCTTCCCAAAAAAACACACAACACTCTTCCTTTCTCAGCTTCCACCACATGGTTCGCTGCTCTGCTTTTGTCTTCTTAATCGTCCTCCCCACCACCAGTCATTTTACACACCACCATCCTATGCTGTCTCGCCACACTCTCCCCCCCCTACCACTACCTTACAGTTGGTGGCCTACTTCAGATTACATCATCTGCACAAGATGTAATCCACCTGCGTGCTTCTACCTCTGCTCTTGTAGGTCACCCTATGTCCGTTTCTCTTCTGGAAAAAGTGTTCACTACAGCCATTTGCATCCTTGTTGGAAAGTCTACCACCATCTGTCCCTCCAAGTTCCTTTCATGGATGCCGTACTTTACATCACCCTTCACAAACATGTCCATTACAATCTGCACCAATGACAACTCTCTCTGTCTGGGATGCTCAGAACTACTTAATCTAGCTCCTTCCAGAATGTCTCTTTCACCTCTAGGTCACATCCTACCTGTGGGGCATAGCCGCTAATCACATTATACATAACACCCTCAATTTGAAGTTACAGCCTCATCGCTCGATCTATTTTCACCTTCAAGACATTTTTAGCTAACTCTTCCTTTAAAATAACCACTACTGCATTTCTCTTCCCATCTACACCACGGTAAAATAATTTAAACCCTGCCCCTAAACTTCTGCCTTTCCACCTGGTCTCCTGGACACACACTATATCAACCTTTCTCCTAATCATCATGTCAACCAACTCCTCTGAGATTTTTCCTGTAATAGTCCCAACATTCAAAGTACAGTATGATGATACAGTATGGAATTCTTTAGATGAACGGTCATATTTGTTTGGCAAAGTTTTAAGCTGGATGCCCTTCCTGAGGCAACCCTCTGCATTTATCCGGGTTTGGGACCGGCCTACAGTTTGCACTGGCTTGTGCCCCCAATAGGGCTGCATTTTTGTGTCAACGCATTATAACTCACTAATCATCACCTCCATGGCCCCTTGTCATTATCACCAAGGGAGGACGAGGGGGAAGAACATTAACTAGCGCGCGAGCCAACTGTCCTTTTCCCCAATTTCCAGTGTTTTAAAAATTTAGGTTAGAAAACCATACAATGAGTCAGAAATGTAGTACTTAGTGGAACCTTTTTTCAAAATACTGTCCAAAACAGCGTTTTGAAAAATTGCTTTACAAATCTCAGTAATTGCTGTACAAAAATAATTTTGTATAGCAATAAATGCTATACAATTGGTTTTTTTTGTATTTCGGACCCTGTGATGACCCTTTTCACTGTGTTCCATGATATGCCTATTTGATGACTTGGAAATTCTTTTTTTTACCTTTCTTCTGACTGATAAATTTAAAAAATAATGTGTAATCTGATGTTGTGGAAGCTCTCTGTGGACCATGATTTGTGCTGTGAGATGTGACTACAAAAATGTTTGGAAAAGCCTACTTGTACAGCTGAACTATATTTGGGGTTAATCAGAGGCACTTTAAAAAGTGGCAGATGTGTGCTGACTCCCAGTTAACATGTTGAATGTGACTGTTTAATTCTGAACACAGTCACATCCCAAGTTATACGAGGGTGTGCACACTTGCGCAACAACGTTATCTCAGCTGTTTATTATTACTTGCTTTCGCTAAAAAAGTTTTTATTTCAGATAGGTTTTGGAGTGATTTAACTTGGTCTTATTGTATATATCACAAAAAAAAAAACTAACCTAACCCTAATTTGAGCAGGGGTGTGTAGACTTTCTATGTCCACTGTATGTACACTACGAGGATATGAATATTCTCCCAACTATTCTATTTAAGCAAATGACATGAAACAAATCAATTAAATTCACTTGACAAGATGTGAAGCGCAACATGGTACCTTTTTTTCCGGTTCATCTTCCTCATCCAAATCGGAGTTGTTTTCCTCATCACTCATGCCCTGGCGGAGAGCTGCAAAAATGTTACCACCCTGAAGGACAACACACATGCTTTACACAGCTAGCATGTGAAGAATGATTGGCAACGGTGGTGGTAAACAGGCAATGGCAAACCTTGTTCTTCTCGTTTCCTTTCTTAGGGGCAACAACTAAGGGGAGAAAGGGAGACACTTTCTTTAATAACTGTAATGACTAAATATGACAACAACTTGGTCACCAGTCTTCCTACCAGGCTCATCTTCCTCATCACTCGCTTGTACTGAGAGCTTTTTTAGCTTCAGCATCACATCTTCATCGCTCTCATTATCTGCATCTCCAATTTTTCCTTTCCGCCGCTCCTTCTTCTTTTTATGAGGCTGAAAAGATGTCATCGGGAACACTGAATATACAGCTGCTTCCATATAGGATGTCAACACATTTGACAACACTGACTTCGTTGATAGGGCACGGAATACACGTAAATACAGAACAGATAAAATCAACAATATGCAAGTATACGGCTCACTGAGCTCCCCTTTTCCTGCCAATTCAAAAGATTCTAACACTTGTATGAAAGTAGACAATGTTAATGTTACCTGAATAATCGTTTGTATAGTTTAATAACTGTTTTATGTTGGTGACTATTTGACCGTGGACATTATTTAAGCCCCTCACACACTGTTCATCTAAAATGTTTTTTTTCCCCAACTTTTTTACTGACCCGCTTTTGTGTGCATAAGGTACTGATGTGGGATACCGGGGAAACAGTTTAATAATAAGAATAATATAGTGGAACCTCGACAGAACAGACTAATAGGGTTGGGGGGTTGTCCGATATAGCCGATTGTCCATGATATTTAAGCACTTTTTTTAAGGTCATATGCACCCATATTACTGTACAGTACAAAATTAATGTTTTGTAGGTTTTTTTTTTAGTGTCCTAAAAACCCAGTAACAAGACAAGGTTATTGTAAATAAATATAGAAAAAGCTTGGAAATGTTTGAAAGTGTCACATTTCATCCAAACTTACCACCGGTGTGCTTAGTCTGACATTGTTGACACGCGTTGACACAGTTCTCATCATAGACGAGTCGCTTTCATGAGCGGCAAGGAATTCGTGTACCATAGACAATAGATAAAGCTATCACGACATGGCCGCCACGTCAATGCCCCACATTTAACATGGCTAATAGAATTTGATCTATTTTATTTGTATATCTGTGACCCGAAAATACATCAGTCCTATTCTCTGCCTGCAAGTGCACCACAGCGCCAGTAAACAACAGCGGCCAATTCTGGAACTAACAAACTTTGTCAACGGCAGTTTAAATGACAAATGGAAACTGTTTTTGGACACATTGTTCAGTATCTACAGTCTGTTTTATCCGATATCCGTTATATCGGGATCCGTTTTGTCGAGGTTCCACTGTAATACCGATAAATCATAACATTTCAAACGGTTAGTTTTAATTAAAGTTCAAAATTTTCAACGAAACAGGCGGATAGCTGCCAGGGTGTAGGGAGATTGTGAAGTTTAAAGACCCACACTCCTTTGTGTTGAGGCAGTTGTCGCTGTCACGCTGACTTTGCCACACACCTAATTATCTTATTTCCGTGCGGGAAGCTGAAAATGCTGTGTGAATGCGCACTCTGGACACAGCAATGTGCTGCTTCCACAAATTCTATCTGAAAGAAACATGCACAGAAATGCTGGCTCTACTGTTATGCCCCTAATGCGCCAATTTACTGGGAAAGGTTTATATTTTCATTATTTCCAATTTGGGATGGGAATAGTAATTAAATATTTAATTGATTAGGAATTCTGACATTTCTGTGGAATAGATGTTTCAGAACATGAAGCACCTCAAGCTTACAAGATGCACATGACTACTAACAAATCAATGCAGAACACACACACACAAAATATTTAAAATTACAGAGCAGTGTTTCTCAGTGTGGTACGCAGGTGCCCTCTAGTAGTATGCAAAATAATCACTGAATTAAATGTTCAAACTGCATGTTAGAGTGCCTTACCGTAATTTCTCATGTATAATGCGCACCCCCAAAGTTGACCTCGAAATTCTGGAAAACCTTTCAACCTATGTATAATGCATTTTTACAATGCACGATTTTGCTTCTACCCGTATGATCAAAACATGAAGTATCATCTGTATTTTGTTAGTTTTTTCAAATAATTATTCTGAAGTTAAGCACTTTATTTGAAGACATACTTTCTTTTTATTTACTTGCTCTAATTTTGAAATTCACCGCCCAACGTTAATTTAGTAAATGAGAAACCACAGTTGTGCTCATACGTATGTTTGATTACCAACGCAGAATTTGTAAGATGTGTACAATTCTTTACAGAAAACATGAAGGACCAGGAGAAACATTTTATTTTAATGGGATTCAAATTCAACTGTCAAGCATTTCAGAAAAGCATCATCATTAAACAAAACATAACCCTAAGGAAATTAATGATGGTTGTTGTTCAGTCATCAGCCGTATTTAAAAAATCAATAAATATATATTATATATAATATATATATATATTATATATATATTGTTACAGTGGCTGACAATAATTCTATAATTAGGAATAAAGCCTCTACCTTGTTTTTTCTGCACACCAACTATTACAGGCCAAATATGCTACTGTATTTATGTTCTTCATTATGGTGGTACTTGGAGAGCCAAGTATTTTTGAGATAGTACTTGGTGTAAAAGGTTTGACAACCATCACATCGAGAAAATTTTATTACTTTTTAAAAGCCCATCCCTATTTTATGGGAAAATGTGTTCAGAATCTGAACAAATTAGGTTCTCCTGTGGATAGGAACAGATTGCATTCGACTTTAGGGGTTTCACTGCAGTTAACAGTGCTTTACCCATAAAAAGAAATAACTTTTATTTCATTTCAAATCATTGTTTCATAAAGGAGGTAAGCGGGTTCTTGGAAAAAAAAATAGATCAACTGCTAAAATTTAAGAAGAATCGGAAGAAACAACTCAATGGATGGGTTCAGAGAGAATACCTGTTTAGCATCTTTCACAGGAACCTCAGCTTCCTTTTCAGGTATGTCGTCTGTCTGGAGCTCCTCAAAAAACTGGAGGAAAACACAGTTTACAGCAAATCAAATAACCCAAAGTGGGCCAGCGATGAAACTTTAGATAGGTAGATTGGACACTCAACACTTGGGCAAATACTCACACTCTTTTTCCCCTTTTTATCTTTCTTCCCCTTTTTCACAGCCTTTTCTGTGGGATGAAAGAGAGTTGGACCTCAAAATGTGGAAAACTTGTGAAACAATTGTTAGATATTAGGCCACCGCACTAGAAAAATTACAGCAAACATTAAGTGTCTAAATACTTGTTATACCCCCCTACCCACCCTTGAGAACTTGCACGCTGCCAGAACTAAGACAAGAGCGTGCAAAATCCTCTCTGACCCTCCACATCCCGGTCACCGGCTCTTCCGGCTCCTTCCCTCAGGTAGGCGCTACCGATCAATGCAAACTAGAACTAGCAGACATTCCAACAGCTTCTTCAACTCCTTAAACAGCTAACCTACAATTCCATTGCAACATGCTGGCAAATTTTTGTCTTTTTGTCTTGAGTTTGTGGTCACATTTCTGTCGGGCCAATTATATATTGCTCGTGCACTCACTGTAGTATTCTCAAAATCAACATTGTCCCAGACTATCATACTACTCGCTTGAAGTCTCGGCACTCTTTCCACAATGGTCATTGCACCGGACTATTGTAATATTAGTCATTCGAACTGCTCTAAGTGCTAGAGGAGTCTGCATCTTTTGCACAATTGTCCCAAAAAATAATAATGTACCGGCATTACCAGATAATACGACGTAAAAAATACGTTAAGACAGAGAGACATTAAAATCAACCGATGTTGAAATTTTGATTGATAGAGATCTTGAGGTCCTTCAAGGCGAAAAAAAAAAAAGACCAAACAGCATTAATGACGCCGAAGCAACTTATTCTGAGAAGCAAGATATTCCCTATGTACTTATTTGAGAGATTTTTTAAAAATGTGGTTGGCTCCAATAATTATTAGTGGCGATTGTGTTGTCTGTGCCAGCCTAAAAAGCACCACCTTCTGGCATTCAAAACTTCTCCGTCAGTCTAATCTGGGGTGGACTAAAAAAATAAAATAAAAAAAACATATTGGTAAAAGGTAAGGTGCATTTTTCAAGTTATTATCAGTAGCTAGGTTAGCATTTTTTTGGCTAGTCAGTTTAGAATATTAGCAAAATTAGGGGAACATTTTTTTTTTAGTTTTGCGAGCATAACAACCTGATCAACACTTGCCAGTTTAATTTCTTTTTCTCAGTACGACCACTAAAAGTTAATAAGAGGGACAGTATTTTGTGTGCAATAAGGTTTTAAATCAAACCGTTATTACAACGATATTGTACAGAATAGACAGTAAAATTAAGTACATTTCAGAGTCTGTACTTTTATCGGAGGCTTTTTCTATACAAGTATCTGTATTTTTATCTTATGTACTGTATAGAGATTTTGAGTACTTTTGCTACCTCTGCTGACGGCCGTCGAAAGCCCTCAGTGAATTAGCTTCACATTGCTGAATTGTTCACGTGCTCTTTAGCGGTAACGTATTCCGCAGTATTTTACGACATAAATACTTTTTTTCTGATGCGCGACAGTAATCCACGCAATACTGAAAAGAGTCCAACAAGCATCAACGAAAGTGTCATTACCCATGCCTATTACAGCATTGCATCATTTTCATGACTCGCCAGACGCGTCACTGCTAGCGAAGAGTTTAGTTCACTTTTGTTTTCGATTCAAACCAATACTTCCAGTGGTGTAAATAGTCATAAATATCGCGGCTCTATATGCGCATTTGGCCGATTTCATTATTTATAAAGACATTTAAGCCCCATTGAAGTAACTTGGGTCCTGCTTGCTGTTTTAGTTAGCAAAGTTAACGTTACACTAATGATGCGATGATGTGCAAGCCAAATAGAGCCAAACAATTCAGAAGGTCCCACGTTAAGGACTGAATATACACTACTGCTATACACCAACAAGTTCATATTTGACATTTGTTTTATTTGATACTCTTGAGCTATCGCCGCCAGCTGCTGCTAACTTGGCTACCAGGCCACCCTAATAACCACCATATCTGACCTGTTGTCGGGGTATCTTCATCGCCCACCCACTGTGCTTCTTCTTTCCCTTTTTTAGGCATTTTGTTCCGTAAACTGACAGTTTATCCAAAACAGTTTATCCGAAGCCGGTATCAAGACTACAAATGTCATGCGGCCCGGCAAAGTGAAGCTACTTCTTCTTCGTCTGCGTTTTCTTATTGGTATTTAGAAAACCAGATAAATGGCGCATTAGCGCCTCTAGCTGGACTGGAGTGTAGATTGCGCGTGTCCAAGAAAAAAATGCTTTGAAAACAACAACAACAATACAAGCGATAGACCGATGTTTTGTCAGGGCGGATACCGATTATTAGTATTCAAGGAGTCCGATAACCGATATTTGGAGCCGATATTCATTTGCAGTAAAAGGGAAAATATTGGCGTCAAAGTTTTTAATAATACAAACTTCCACACTTAACTTCGTTTAAATTCCTTTAAGAATGTGTTTATTCAACACCTTTTCAGATTTAGATGTTCATTTTTTTAAACACTATTATTTTAGACAAGACATATTTGTTTAAAATTCTAAAAAGTGCAGGGAGCTTCCAGGCTCAGCAGCATATCTTACAAAGTTAAATTAAAACTCCCTCAAGTTTTGCAAAATTTCAATGTAACTGAAATGTTAATCTTTGACTTACATTTGTTTTAAGTTCAAATAAATGCAAAAAAAAATGCAGTTCAGCAACATCTCTTATAAAGTCCACATAAAAATTAAATAAATAAAGAAAGAAAGAAATAAAGATGTTTACCCAGTTTTAAATTGATCTGTTATATTGCCCGTCAGATAAAAAAAAAAAAAAGAAAGGCAGATGCCAAAATGTGTCGAAATGCTGCATATTGGCGCCGATTAGTCCGTGTAACTCTAAATAATACATAATAGATAGCCTTTCTCATCATTTCTTTCGTATTTACCAAAGCACCTTCCTTTTGTTATTATATCGGTTGCAGTGGAGTAGCATGTCCTATTGTTTATTGTTGCGATAAAGTGATTGCATTTTGCTGCGTTTGCGCATGTATAATGTTAGACTTGATCAACTCTAACATAATACTATACTATAACATCACAGGTCTCATGAGACCTGTGTCTGATGTTGTCGCTCCCTTCTGACCCGATGTGTTCCTGCCATAGTGTGTATGTTCTTAACAGTCCAGGTACATACTTGTGAATCCATGTTTTTGTGTCTTAGTGATAGTTTGCTTAGAATTTAGACTGTGTGTCGTGGCACTTTAGTGTGCCTTGAGAGAAATATTTCAATTTCACTTAATTGGTTCAAATATTATTTATTTACTACTACTGTGTCTTTGCTCAAACATCAAGCTCTGTAGGCTAATGTAGAGAGGCTGTCAGAAGCTAAAATAATATTATTAATTTCATTCTGACATTCTCTTGTGTATTGAAGGGCCAAAGCCAGTAAGTATAGTTGTTCTAGTTTGAGAAGTGCTGGTCTGTGTGGTCCTGAACATAGATATCTTTACATAACATCTTCATTATATATCTCTGTGGTGGTGAAGGGATGGCGTGAAGATACAGATGCAGAGCATTTTTGTTTATTCCGGCAACTTGGGACGCTTTACCGCCACATACTGTGTAGGCTGGAAGACTAACTGGTGCCACGAGGTTAATCATAACAATACTTTGCATTCAGTCAACTCCAATATTTTTCTAAAACATGCTACGACACGTGTGACGAGACAAGCGAAGGAGTGAGTTATGATTATTATACATGCGTGACCCTTTTGTGTGGTGTATATAAAAACAGGGGTTTAGAAGATATTGATGTACTTTCATTGTACTTAATTTGATAAAACACATCACATCCAACAGTTAAGTAGTCAATTTACTTTCAGTAGAATGAACTTGATAATATTATGATAAATTTGCTTTGTTATTGTGAAGCTGCCAGTATAGGTTGTAATGATGTTATTCTTTAACAAAGGGGATTACCTATTATACGCTATGTTATGCATGAGTGTGTATTCTGGATTCTCTTTCACGTTGTATTTCATTGTTTAGTGGATTCTTCTGGGGCCAGAAAATTCGAGTGTTAGAAACTACTGTATTTCCCGAGATACTAAACACACCACCCTTATTCTTGTCCGGTCTCATTACAGAGAACACGTTCTGTTAACGTTGAAGACATGAAAGACATTGGAATAAAATCGTAGTCGGACTTCTTCAGAACACAAAATTACGTCACACGTCTCGCACATTCGCTGACCTGAACTGGTTTCAGCAACAAATACGCACCTATCATCTAGCAATTTCCCACAGTACCTGAAGGCAGCATTACGCTTTCCTGTGAAAGAGGCGTGGCGTGTTTCGCCAGGCAAGGGCACACAAGATTGGATGACACTCGTGTAAGTTAGCTGTTAATTCAGCTCATTGTCTGTCTGTCTGTCTGTCTGTCACTGTGTTTGAGATGCCCGTTTATGTCATTAATGGACAACATGTGATCGATGTATTCAAATGACCGCAGTTTCGTCAGTTGGAGCTCACATGACAGGGACGTTTCTCTGTCCAGGACTAGCTCGCTGCTATTAGCCTAGCATTTGACAGTCCCAGTAGCCTGCTAGCGCTAGCCAACCGGCATATGTAAAGTAATGTCCTTGTTGTGGAACAATGTTGGAGAACACCTCGTTTGGAGGAAATGTACTTTATAGAAACTATTTTCACAACAGTAACATTATGCGATTAAATAACTGGTCTTTGCCCTTTGATGTAAGTTATAGAGAGTACATTATTGTTCATGCCATGATGTATCATGTTCCTTAATCCTTTATGCACCAACAGAAGAACGTGTAACGTCAGTAAACGTGACGATGTCAAATTATTGTTATGCAATATTTGCATCATTTTGAGCTGATGAGATTAATATACAGTCGATATTTGACTCTGGTTGGTATGTTTTGTCAGGAAAGTAAGACATGCCCTTCACAAATTACCAGAATAATCACTTAAAAGAAGCTTGTCTAAATAACAATCTAAAATTATGGAGAATATTTTGCACAATTTGCAAGCTGCTGCATGCGAAACAGTTCTTTGTAGTAGTTTGTTCTTGGCTGGTTAATTCAATTTTAGCTGCCGCTACGGGTTCTTATTATAAACTTGTGGTCTACTCCAGGTCTTGTGCTAGTAGAGTCTTTGAAATTGTCAGTGCAGTACTGGATGCAAATGTTGCAAAAACCAAAGTGTTCCCCATGATTTTCTTACTTCACAGAACCCTTCACTCGTCATGCAATTGCTACTATATAAAAATCTGTGAACATTCCAAATTTAGGAATAATTTTAGTCACCGGAGCGAAATTGTCAACTGTGTCAATGAATCAACTAGCTTGCAGCATAAAAGTGTTTTGTAATAGTTGATTACCTCTTTGCAACTACATTTGAGTTTAGTTTTAGTCGAATGAGTTTTAGTTCTGAAATGCTACCTGTAAAATATTAAAGTTTTGGAGTATCCGTTAAAAACAATACACAATGATCAACATCATTATACACTGAGCTAGGTTTCGATTTACACTTCAAATGTGGCTGTAATGTAAAACAAAATTGATATAATTGCCTGAACAGCTGTCAGTCAATCAATGGACATTTTGCTATTCGTCATTGTACAACAGAAAGCAATATATATTGTTGGGATAGTGATATGAATGAATGAATCTTAGGTGGTATGGAAGATAAATGCCAACTTTCTGGTCAAATTTTGTGGTACAGTGGTACCGGATTTGCGAGTTTAATTTGTTCCGTGACCAAGCTCGTGACTCGATTTATGCGCATATCAAATGCATTTTCCTCATTGAAATGAAATTGGAATGTATTTCAGCCCCCCCCCAAAAAAACACAATTGTTTTTGTTACATGGTTTTAGAAAAAAAACACTGTATTTTATGAAAACACATGAGTGAATGTAAAGTATTAAACTGATTTTATAAAGTTTTATTAGGTATAATTTACTTACTGTAGTATTCGTCTGGATGTGTGCCTTGAAGAGGCATGGCCGAGTGAGTGACACCAGGAGCTGGAGTCAGTTAGCATCATATGCTAACATTTTTTTACTCAGTTTTTGTCTGTCCTGCATGCAATAAATCTATACTTGGTGTTTCCACTCCTCGCTAACGTTCTCTCTCGTTTCTAACTTTAGCTTATTTCGGGACCTTAAACCACAGCTGTAGTTTGGATCTAAAAACACTGCGAAGCTCTCAAGCATCACCAATGTGACTTTGGAGCCTTGCTGCGTGTGATGGTGACATACTGACTGGGGTTGCTTCGGCCCCTGTTGTGAATGGCTGTAAGCAGAGGGAGCATCGCCTTCTGGGTGGGGTGTGTCCGCATCCATGGCAGAAGGCAGCCCGTCACAAAGCACATCGGGAGTCTGAGTCAGGTAAGATGCTCGCTTTTCTTCTTTTAAAGCTAGAATACATCATGTGCTAGCACTAATCAAAACACGGTTGTAATGAGTTAAACAGGGTAATTAATCAAACAGGGTAATTAATAAAGTTTTTTTTTTGGGCAAAATGTAGTGAATTTGAACTGTGTCAGCAGTGTTACTCACTATTCCACTATTTTTTTAGACACTTAATAATGAAAGTAGTTAATTAGATACAATTGGGAAAGCCTGTATTTTATTATTATTATTATTATTTTTTGTTTGTTTGTTGCGAGCCAACCAGGCACTCACTGCTCAAGCCAGCTGCCTGCCCAGGTATGGAGGTCACTCAGCGAGCAGCTCGCTTCTAGCCACTAGCCGCTAAAGCCGATGAGCTGGCGGCCTATTATACAATTTTAATCAATGATAGCGTAATTACTGTTTTAAATTTTTTGCATATTAAATTAGCGATTGAACATGATTTTTGGGATATTAGTGCGTTGATGTTGGTGGCAACAGTATATGATGGCAATATAAGGTAGGATACCAATTTAAACAATGCGAGAACAGCCGCGGGATTGCGCCCGACAGCGATCATGTGAAGATTGTCGTTGCTAAATATTTACTAACTCTGTATGGTTTCTTCGTAAATAAAGCTGTATAATAAGACAGAACAGGCGACTATATGTTTATATATCGCAAGAGTGGAAAGACCTAAACATGGCAGCCTCCATAAGCAAGTAGGTGCAATGTTTGAAACATTAAAAAGCAAAAAAAATAAAAAATTTAAAAAACTTTGTCTGTACTATATTGACCAGACATGACATTCTAACTACCTGCACATTTTAAAACTGTTTATTACTGTGGTTGCAGTTTGCAGTGGTGCAGTACTGGACTGCATCATAAGAGTCATCTAATATTATTAACATCAAGTAGTTACAAAACAGATTTAAAATATTAAGGATAGCTCTCAGTTTGATGCAGTACCCCTGATTATAACTTATTATTATTCATTTGGGTGAAGTTAGCCTTGGTCAAGAGGAGAGGATATTGTCAGGTGGTGCCTATTGCTCATTGGGTGTTTCGACCCTCAACTGCAACACGCTCTCAACGGTGAGTCGGTAGTGGTTGTGACGATTCTCCACACTGATTGGGCAGGGAATCCTCTACAGCTGACCTGGACTGGCAGCAGCCATGCCTGCCATCCGTACCCGCTGAAATAATTCAAGAGGGTCTATTACTTTGTGTTCTACCTTTAGAAGGCCCGTTTGCAACCCTCCTCTCATGGGAATAAGTTTGAAGCGGATAAATAAATTTATTAATAATAAATTATTATTATTATTAATATTTTTGGCCTCTACAGACCACAGTACCACATCGACCTCAGGGTTATCTGGCCAACCTGGGGGTACTAAGCCTTCCTCCTAGGATGACATTCATAGCCCATGATTAGGTCTTTTGTAGCAGGTTGTTCCATGTTGTTGCTGTGGTTGGTGTGGTCTGGCCTTCCCTTACAATGTTAATGATTCTCGAGCTCCAGAGTGTTGGCAGTGCCATGCGCAGCTGGTGTGGGGCACTTTTACCTTGCTTGGTGAGTGCCATTTTACACCCTGACAGAATGTGTGCCATTGTGCCCCTCTCGCCACAAAGCTTACGCAATGGGTCGTCCCTCTCTTCCCTGGTCGTGTTTTTGGAATTTGTCATATATTGATCTTAGCAGGAAGGAGATGCAGAAAGGCTCCAAACTCCCCATGTGATCTTCGATTTGGTCCCATTTAGTCTAGGGTCCCTTGGATGCTATGTTCACTGCCCTTGCCTCATACTTCTTCCTTCCAGGTTCCCGAATCATGGCTTTTCTATCCTTGATTCAGGCCTTCCCTCACTGTTGGAAATCACAGTTTTGCAAGACTTTGTTTTCCTGTGCATAGAATTCCAATGATGTCACATAGCATCAACATGTGTGCTTTCATCCTGCAAATCTCTGTACTGTATGTCATTCGCTGCTTTAAAATTAAAAATCCACCATGGATGACAGAGGAAATTGGAACTGTCCTGATCTTATGTGAAGGCCTACTGAAGAGAAGCTTGGAGGGAGTCCCAACCATCTTCGCAGGTACCTGTGTTGATCTTCCTCCCCAATATTGTTATGCATGTCATTGGAACTTCATATACTTTTAACTGCAAAATGAGTCTTGGCCACAGTCCGTGTTGGTAAAGCCATGCTTGGAACATTCCGAGGAGCCCTGATGTTTGGATTCTCCGTAGCCGTTCTTCTCTCTACTTTTCTGTACTGGTGATGTTCCCCACAGTTAGTGAATCGTTGAAGCATTTTCCAAGGCACTTGACTCGTTCACTGCCAGCCTTCCCAATTAAAAGGGATTTCTCTCTACCGATGGAATCACCTCTCCTTGCAACTGCAGCTTAAACCTGTTGGTCAGTTTACTATTCCTGATCACCATTTCCTTTTGGCCCACGGTCACCATGCAATCCAAAATAGTTAGCACCCACCCCTCCTCCAGATGGGTCCTGGCCCAGGGGCAGATGACAAATGCAGTGTATCCAAAAAGTATTCACAGTGCTTGCGTTTTTTTCTTCTTCAGATTTTGTTGTTACAACCTGATGAACATGTGATTTCTTAGTTTTTTTTTATTAAAAAAGGAAACATTTTACAAAAACCTTTATATTGTCTGTATGAAGTGTTTGAGCCACCGAGCTGAGGTCCTCCCGGTGAGCTGCCGGACCCCCAGCTATATGACCCTTCTCCAGCCCCACTGGCGCGAGCGCACCAGACGCCGCCAGAACTGCATCACTTTCCAGGGCTTCCTAATGGCATAATAACTTGCACTTTCCAAACTCACTTGGGAGCCATACTCAGGGCTAATTTATACCAAAAAACTAAAAGATACGCATTATGCTCGAAACGAACAATGAAAGCACAACTGAGTGTTGAGCGGGGATGCTGTTTCTGTTCGTAAACTGAAGCACAGTTTGTGGACAAAACAATATTTGTCCCAAAAAATGGTTCATAAACCGATTTGTTCGTGAACAAGGTGCTGGTGAACCAAGGTTCCACAGTACTTTATTAATCCCGTGATGAAAATGCAAAATTCTCCACAATGATCAAAATCAGAATCATCTTTATTGGCCAAGTATGTAATGCACAAGGAATATATCACTGTCCTCTACAGCAGCTATGCCTGCTATCTTTTCCCCTCTGCAGTCCCTCTAGAGGTCCTGGTACATGATAGTCCTACTTTCAAAGGATTGTTGACTGGCCTCCTCCCGTGGACAGTAGATTTGACGGAGATGACCGCATCTTCAGACCACAGGACCACAGGGTTGATTGGAGTAAGTGGGAGAACTGCAGCCTTCCCCATAGGTCTACTTCAATTTTCGCTGATTGGTTGGTCGTTCTGGGTTGTTCTGTGTTTTTGCTGGGGTAGGGGCAAACTAAAGCCACAATAATGAACATATTGTTAATTTAATACCTCTCTGATAGTGTCATCAAAATTGACCATAGTTATCTTTGTAATGGCAGGATTTTTGATACAGTTCTTGTATTGGATCTCATTCGAATGTGCAAGTGGTTACAATCTTGTGGCTTGTCAATGTATATTGTCACAATTTTTAGAACAGTTGATAAATGATTGCCATGTTAAACAAGAAACAACAACAGAACAGTCACAATCCAGCGTTACGCTCCAAGCTAAACCTCCCCACGTTGAAATGCACAAGTCAGCCTCAACAATTTACGTCAATACAGCCTACTGATTGTTGTTGAGAAATATGAGCATGTCAAGAGCTTAGTAAAGGTGCTGATTTCATTTTCACGATCAATTGATTCTGTGTCTCTTTCAGCCAGTTGACTTGCAGTGGATCTGCCCAACACGTCCTTTCAGCAGCGCATCATGGGCCTTGGCGCCTACGGACAGCTTGAGAAATCAGACAATTAAGCAACCGATTCTGTCCCACCCCTTCCATCGTGCCAGCTGGCCACAGAGGGTTGCTTACCACGAAGAGGAGTGGGAGGAGTCGCTCAGCATGTGTGTGCTGGTGCGACCAAATGAGTCAAGTGGCGTACACACTCTGGTGGAAATCCCGTTGTTTGGTCAAACTAAATTAGGAGAATTACTTGCTCCAGGGTTTCACAAGTCCTCTGAGTTTTCCTTCCTATTGACCACAGTGGACGGCAGCAGAGTGGATGACATCAGCGTGAGCAGCTTCAAGAGAAGCAGCAAACATCCACTAGAGAGACAGCACGGCTGTTTTAGAAGCCTTTTTGAAGCGGAGAGGTGCCCTGCACCGTTCATGTGTGGCTCTCAGTTTTATTGTTTCCATTCCCCGGGAACACAACCGATGGCCCACAGCAGGCATAACCCCAGGCAGGATTTTGGACTTGAGAGAAACAAGATGGAGGAGTTGCCCCGGCTGCATCCCAACTCTCTGTGTAGCCGTGAAGCAAGAACAGAGGGGTCGCATCGTGAAGGAGACAGTGAAGGAGAGCAGAAGCTGGCCATAGCATATGAACGACTGAGGAGTGAAGTATGGGTGCACACTGTGTCTTGATTAGTTGACGGTAGACTCCAAACTCTCAAACGGCAGTATTGGTTGAAACCATAGAAGCGATCAAAAGACATCCAAGGTTAGACTTGAGATCTGGTACAGAGCTTGAGAGACACTTATATTGCGGTCGTATAAAAAGCCTGCTGGATTTTTACTAGCACTAAGAAAACAAGTAGCAATTTAAAAGTTGGTCCTCTACACAAATGGCGGTTACGACGCGTTTACTGAAGATACTTGTCCAAACTCTTTCATACTGTACGTTCACTTGCACTTTATTAGACTAGATGCTGAATCAGTGTTATCCCATATTTTGTTACTAGATAAACTAAAGCAAGCCTGTAATGTGTGAACACACACTAAAGGCATTGCAGAATGTAATAATTCTATCCAATTTTGAATGAACCCGTTTTGGAGCACATTCCAGTTTCTGTGTGCTTTAATCAGACAATTGAGAGATGGCAACCCTGCCGATATCTCAGAATCCCCAGGAGGCATGCAGTACAGATCTAAGCCAGTATAAACGACAAGCACAATAATGAGCATATTTTTTAATTAATACCTCTCTGACAGTGACGGTCTATACACGTGCACTACATGTGTGGGTCGAAGAAGAAGAAGAGGTGGAAAGCGGGTTCTTCGGCAGAAAGAGAAGAGGAAAGCACAGAGCCTAGAACTGAATGTGGGGATTTGGAATGTTGGGACAATGACAGGAAAATCTCGGGAGTTGGTTGACATGATGATGAGGAGAAAGGTTGATATATTGTGTGTCCAGGAGACCAGGTGGAAAGGCAGTAAGGCTAGAAGTTTAGGGGCAGGGTTTAAATTATTTTACCATGGTGTAGATGGGGAAGAGAAATGGAGTCGGGGTTATTTTAAAAGAAGAGTTGACTAAGAATGTCTTGGAGGTGAAAAGAGTATCAGATCGAGTGATGAGGCTGAAACTTGAAATTGAGGGTTTTATGTATAATGTGATTAGCGGCTCTGCCCCACAGGTAGGATGTGACCGAGAGGTGAAAGAGAAATTCTGGAAGGAGCTAGACGAAGTAGTTCTGAGCATCCCAGACAGAGAGAGAGTTGTGATTGGTGCAGATTGTAATGGACATGTTGGTGAAGGTAATAGGGGTGATGAAGAAGTGATGGGTAAGTACGGCATCCAGGAAAGGAACTTGGAGGGACAGATGGTTGTAGACTTAGTAACAAGGATGCAAATGGCTGTAGTGAACACTTTTTTTCCCAG
Organism: Phyllopteryx taeniolatus; assembly: GCF_024500385.1. NCBI lineage: Eukaryota > Metazoa > Chordata > Actinopteri > Syngnathiformes > Syngnathidae > Phyllopteryx > Phyllopteryx taeniolatus. The sequence goes on from NC_084522.1 coordinate 14,890,377, forward strand.
AAGAGGGACGGACAAGAGCGGAGGTAGAAGCACACAGGTGGATTACATCCTGTGCAGATGATGTAATAGGAGGTTACTGACTGTAAGGTAGTGTTAGGGGAGAGTGTGGCTAGACAGCATAGGATGGTGGTGTGTAAGATGACTCTGGTGGTGGGGAGGAAGATTAAGAAGACAAAGGCAGAGCAGAGAACCATGTGGTGGAAGCTGAGACAGGACGAGTGTTGTGCAGCTTTTTGGGAAGAGGTGAGACAGGCTCTCGGTGGACGGGAGGAGCTCCCAGAAGACTGGACCACTGCAGCCAAGGTGATCAGAAAGGCAGGCAGGAGAGTACTTGGTGTATCTTCTGGCAGGAAAGGAGAGAAGGAGACTTGGTGGTGGAACCTCACAGTACAGGAAATCATACAAGGAAAAAGGTTAGCTAAGAAGAAGTGGGACACTTGAGAGGACCGACGAGAGGTGAAAGGAATACATTGAATGAGGAAAATGAGAGGGAAGGGGAGTAGAAGAGGCAAGTGTGGTGGACCAGGAAGTGGCAATGATTAGTAAGGGGGAAGTTAGAAAGGCATTAAAGAGGATGAAAAATGGAAAGGCAGTTGGTCCTGATGACATTCGTGTGGAGGTATGGAAGCATCTAGGAGAGGTGGCTGTGGAGTTTTTGACCACCTTGTTCAATAGAATTCTAGCGCGTGAGAAGATGCCTGAGGAATGTAGGAAAAGTGTACTGGTGCCCATTTTTAAGAACAAAGGTGATGTGCAGAGCTGTGGCAACTATAGAGGAATAAAGTTGATGAGCCACACAATGAAGTTATGGGAAAGAGTAGTGGAGGCTAGACTCGGGACAGAAGTGAGTATTTGCGAGCAACAGTATGGTTTCATGCCTAGAAAGAGTACCACAGATGCATTATTTGCCTTGAGGATGTTGATGGAAAAGTACAGAGAAGGTCAGAAGGAGCTACATTGTGTCTTTGTAGATCTAGAGAAAGCCTATGACAAGAGTACCCAGAGAGCAACTGTGGTACTGCATGCGGAAGTCTGGAGTGGCAGAGAAGTATGTTAGAATAATACAGGTAATGTACGAGGACAGCAGTACAGTGGTGAGGTGTGCTGTAGGTGTGACAGACAAATTAAAGGTGCAGGTGGGACTGCATCAGGGATCAGCCCTGAGCCCCTTCCTGTTTGCAGGGGTGATGGATAGGCTGACAGATGAGGTTAGACTGGAATCCCTGTGGACCATGATGTTTGCAGATGACATTGTGGTCTGCAGTGAAAGCAGGGAGGCAGGTGGAGGAACAGTTAGAAAGATGGAGGCATGCACTGGAAAGCAGAGGAATGAAGATTAGCCGAAGTAAGACTGAATATATGTGCATGAATGGGAGGGGTTGGTGGGGGAAGAGTGAGGCTACAGGGAGACGAGATAGCAAGGGTGGAGGACTTGAAATACTTGGGGTCAACCGTCCAGAGCAATGATGTGTGCAGTAAGCAAGTGAAGAAATGGATCCAAACATGTCAAATGTGTTATGTGACAGAAGAGTCTCTGCTAGGATGAAGGGCAAAGTTTATAAAACAGTGGTGAGGCCAGCCATGATGTACGGATTAGAGACAGTGGCACTGAAGAGAAAACAGGAAGCAGAGCTGGAGGTGGCGGAAATGAAGATGTTGAGGTTCGCTCTCGGAGTGACCAGGTTGGATAAAATTAGAAATGAGCTCATCAGAGGGACGGCCAAGGTTCGATGTTTTGGAGACAAAGTTAGAGAGAGCAGACTTCAATGGTTTGGACACATCCAGAGGAGAAAGAGTGAGCATATCGGTTGAGGATGATGAGGATGGAGCCCAGGCAAGAGAGCTAGAGGAAGACCAAAGAGAAGGTTGATGGATGTTGTGAGGGAAGACATGAGGGCAGTTGGTGTTCAAGAGGAGGATGCAGGATATAGGCTTACATGGAAAAGGATGACGCGCTGTGGCGACCCCGAAAGGAAAAGAAGATGACGACAATACATGTGCACTACATTTAATGAGAAGAGCAGACAGAACGCAGCCCGGCACTATTCCGATTTACACTTAGGAACATTTGCTTCTGATCTGTTTGGCAAAAGGAATATTCCATCCCTGTGAAACTGAATGAAATTTCATTCGGATTTGGCCCGTTTATATTGAGGTGTTTATATGGAGCATTTTCACTCGGTTTGGGCTTCTATCTTCTTCTAAGGCTCCCTATATACCTGGCGAGTATCAATCAAAATAAATGTTATTAAAGCAAAATTTTATGTCCTTTCAAAACATATGATTAGGTTGAGGTGGTCATACAGCAAATGGGTTCTGAAGTTTTATGGTACAGTTTTGTTATTTTCTGTTTGGTTTTATTCCTAATTACAAACTGTTTTGCAGCTTCCAAATTTCTTCCGTAAGAATCATGACTACACCATGTACTCCAATGATATTGAATTCATCAATGGACTTCTCAATACCAAGACCAGGTAATTATTTTTTCAGTTTCCCCACTTTTTTAAGTTTAAGATCATCAAAACAAATGCAAATCCATACATCCATTTTATCCTTATCCTCATTCGGGTGGCGGGTATGCTGGAGCCTATCCCAGCTAACCGGGCGGGAGTCAGGGTACACCCTGAACTGGTCGCCAGCCAATCGCAGGGCACATATAAACATTCATACCTACGGACAATTTGGAGTCTTCAGTTAACCTACCGTGCATGTTTTTGGGATGTGGGAGGAAACCGGAGTACCCGGAGAAAGCCCACGCAGGCACGGGGAGAACATGCAAATGCCACACAGGCGAGGCCGGATTTGAACCCGTGGCCTCAGAACTGTGAAGCGCATGTGCTAACTAGTCGCCCATCGTGCCGCCACAAATGTAAATGTCAGACAGAAATAACCGAAGTAAAATGCATATATATGTATACAATGCAGTTTGTAAACGGTGATATTATATATAAAGGAAAGAAAACAACAACTAACCTGCCCAAACCTAATAGCTGGTTGGGCCACCCTCAGCAGCAACAACAGAAATAAGCGTTTTCAGATCTCTGTGGAGATATTTTGGCCCACTGTTCCTTGCAGAATTGTATTAATTCAGCAACACTGGAGGGTTTTTGGTCATGAACGGTCTTTTTAAGGTCATGCAACAGCATTTCATTCGGATTGGAAGTCCAGACGTTTGAGTATGCCAGTATTTTACATTTTTTTTTTGAAAGCATTCAGAAGTTGACTTGCTGGTGTGTTTTGGATCATAGTCCTGTTTCAGAACCCAGGTGCGCTTCAGCTTGAGGTCACAAGGTGACGGCTGAACATTCTCCTTCAGTATTTTCTGGTAAAGCGCAAAATTCATGGTTCCACCAATCACAGCAAGTTGTCCAGGTCCTGAACGGAAAACGCAGCCCCAGACTACACTACCACCATCATGTTTGACTGATGATATGATGATAATTTTCTGATATGCTGTTACATTAATGCCAGTTGACACACACCTTCCAAAGACTTCAGCTTTCATCATGTCAGACCGTAGAATATTGTCCCAAAGTCTTGGGAATGAAGATGTTTTTTTTTTTTGTGCAAAAGTAAGATGAGCCTTTATGTTCATTTTGATCAGCAGTGGCTTTCGCTTAAAAACTCCGCTGTAACACAGTATAACTGTTCCGGCATAAAAGGGATACAGATTTTCCATTCTGCTTGACATAACAGGCGAGAGCAGTGGCTTTTGCCTTGGAACATTTCTTTGCATCGTGGCATTTTGTTGCTTCTTTTTGAGATCTTCTGGCCGACTTCATTTTGTAGAACAGGTTCTACTTCAGTGATTTTCTGATTGAACAGGCCTGAAAGTAATCAGGCTTGGGTGTGGTCAGTGAAAATGAACTAAAAATGTGATTAGCTACAGTTAATTCATGATTTAACAAGGAGGGCACATTTTCACACAAGGCCAGGTAGCTTTGAATAGTTTTTTTTTTTCCCCCCTAATAAATAAAATTAACTTTTAAAAAACAGGATCTTATGTTTACTTGGGTTAGCTTTGTCTGATGAGCTTAAACATTAAAGTGGGAAAACGATGCAGAAAATAGAAGGATTTGAGAAGGGGGCTAATACCTTGTCACAGCACTGTATAATGCGAAATGCCTTAGACGGGTAACGGAAATGACCTGGTAGACCTCAGTGCTGCTGCCTGGCACGTTGCGGGCACAGTGTGTGGTACCACACTGATTTCTTGCCTGTCTGATATTTAAAATTGTTTGTTGATCTTCAACATTGAAGTGGGGAAACGCTAAGAATTTGGGCAAATACATTTTCACGGCACTTTATCTACACGTCACTTATGAGATGACTTCCTGTCTGGCTTGACCATGCCGCGCAGAGGACGGGTGGTATACCAGCTCACCCTCTCCCTGTGGCGCCTCATGTGTCTGTTGTACTTCGCTGACGCGCGGCTGGAGGTGCTGAAACTGACCAAGCACATGGAAGACGGGACCATTAAGGCTCGCTGGAGGGTCAGGGGCCTTCCCTTCCTTACACTGATGCTACGCTTCTACCGCAAAGACAAATCACACCTGTACAGGTAACATTCCAAGCATCGATCCACCTATTTCCCGTACTGTTAAGGGTTACGCAAGTTTACTTCTCAATTCAATGTCGATTTTATTTTGATTTGAGTTCCAGTGGAACCCCCCGTAGGGTGCCGGTTGACCTCTGATTTATTTAAATATCATTTTTCCAATAAGTAAAAATGGAAATTGAAATAATCCTTTCAAGTTCAAACTGTTGCATCATAAAACCATGAGCTGTTAATAGTTTGTTTGAAAATGTTAATATTCATAACTGCCACACAAGTGTTCAAATAAGTTCTACAATGTAATAGTTCAATTTTTTTCCCTACAATTTAAAACATTTTCTACGTCTTAATACAACCAAGTCATAGACATGTTTGAAAAATTCCCCAAGGATCAATAATTATAGGACAATGAACACATCTTATTTCTTGTATTGCTAAAATCTGCCCAATTTCTCATGCAGGTGAGCCAGCCCTCATCCCACCCATATACTGCTGGGCAAATGGCGAGTCTGGCTTTTGTTGTTCCATGATGAACAGGGGCGGAGCATTAAGCCTTCCACACACTGAGCAACGGGAAACGTGACTGAAGTCTCGCACAGTGTTCGGGGTTCCACCAATAGTTTTCAGAGTGACTGACTGTCGACAACTGGTTTCGCTGCAATTTGAAATTTAAATCGCAGTTGAATGGCGTGGCAATGGCACAGATGTAACTGCCAATCAAAAATGTGATGTTGTATCACATGATCTTTTAGAGCAACAATTACGTTTGCGCGTACCAAGTGAGATCCATCTGGCCGCCACTACCAGGGCACTTCGTTGAGTCCACATGGAACATAATGTGTTAAACAAACAAACAAAAAAGTTAACCACTAATGTAATGTTACTACAATAAAAGACTACCTTTTATAACAAATGACACCCTACCACCGTGCTGGCACTAATCCAAGCAAAAAAAAAAAAAAAATGTATTTATTTATAGTGGAATGATAGTTTGTGACACCTAGACTCTTAACCTGAGGAGAGGGGGAAACTGTGGACCTATCAATTGGGATAGATGAACTCGCAAGTTAAGATTGTGTGATTTATTTCCAATGAGGAGAAGGGCCGGTTTATCATTTATTTGGTTTGGGAAAGTTTGAGGTGAACCCAGGAGTCTATTTCAGACAAACAGGAGGTGAGAGAGAAGTGTGGAAATCAATGTTTGCAGGAAAGCTAGAGCAAGGTGTCATCCAACGACGCTATGGAAGTGAATATCGAATTTATAGAAAATGAGGACAAGGGTGGAAGATGTCGATGAAGAGCAGTGGATTCAGGACAGCCTGGAGGCGAGGGCCTGGTGGTCGAAAGGGTAACGTGGGTCCCCATTCCCATGGGGTCACCACCTGTGGGAGGGGCCATAGGGGTCGGGTGCAGTGCGAGCTGGGCAATGGCGAAGGCAGGGACCTTGGCGATCCGATCCCCGGCTACAGAAGCTGGCTCTAGGGACGAGCTGGTGTGGGGGAAGATGCCGGTCCGACGTGGCAGGCCCAATCGTCTTGTGAGGGTCTGCTGGGAACGTCTTGCAGAATCCTTGTCCGAAGGAGTTTCGACTCCCACCTCCGGCAGAACTTTGCTCATGTTCCGGGGGAGGCGGGGGACATAGAGTCCGAGTGGACCATGTTATGCGCCTCCATTGCTGAGGCGGCCGACCGGAGCTGTGGTTGGTTCCTGTCGTGGCGGCAATCCTCGAACCCGTTAGTGGACACCAACGGTGAGGGATGCCGTCAAGCTGAAGGAGGAGTCCTATCGGGCCTTTCTGGCCTGTGGGACTCCTCTGAGGCAGCTGATGGGTACCGGCTGGCCAAACGGAATGCAAAAACACTGGTATGGGAGGAGTTGAGAGAAAGATGTCCGGACGGCTTCGAGGAAATTCTGGTCCACCATCCGGTGTCTCAGGAGGGGGAAGCAGTGCACCACCAACACTGTGTACAGTGGGGATGGGGCGCTGCTGACCTCGACTCGGGACGTTGTGAGCCGGTGGGGAGAATACTTCGAAGACCACCTCAATTCCACCGACACGCCTTCCCATGAGGAAGCAGAGTGTGGGTTCTCTGCTCTCCTATCTCTGGGGTTGAGGTCACCGAGGTGGTTAAAAAGCTCCTCGGTGGCAATGCCCCGGGGGTGGATGAGATTCACCCGGAGTTCCTCAAGGCTCTGGATGTTGTGGGGCTGTCCTGGTTGACACGCTTCTGCAACATCGGGGACAGTGCCTCTGGATTGGCAGACTGGGGTGGTGGTCCCCCTTTTTAAGAAGGGGGACCTGAGTGTGTGTTCCAACTACAGGGGGATCAAACTCTTCACTCACAGTTCGCAGCCGAGGGTGAAGCGGCTGGGATGAGAATCAGCACCTCCAAATCTGAGACCATGGTCCTCAGTCAGAAAAGGGTGGCGTGCCCTCTCCAGGTCGGGGATGAGATCCTGCCCCAAGTGGAGGAGTCCAAGCATCTTTGGGTCTTGTTCACAAGTAAGGGAAGAATGGAACGGCAGATCGGTGCAGCGTCTGCAGTGATGCGGACTTTGTATCGGTCCGTTGCGGTAAAGAAGGAGCTAAGCCGAAAGGCGAAGCTCTCGATTTACCGGTCGATCTACGTTCCTACCCTCACCTATGGTCACGAGCTTTGGGTCGTGACCGAAAGAAGAAGATCCCGGATACAAGCTGCCGAAATGAGTTTCCTCCGCACGGTGTCCGGGCTCTCCCTTAGAGATAGGGTGAGAAGCTCGGTCATCCGGGAGGATCTCAGAGTAGAGTCGCTGCTCCTTCACATCGAGAGGAGCCAGATGAGGTGGCTTGGGCATCTAATTCAGATCCCTCCCGGACGCCTCCCTGGTGAGGTGTTCCGGTCACGACCCAGGAGAGACTGTCTTTCGGCAGGCCTGGGAACGCCTCGGGTTCTCCCCGGAAGAGCTGGATGAAGTGGCTGGGGAGAGGGAAGTCTGGGCATCCCTGCTAAGGCTACTGCCCCCGCGACCTGACCTCGGATAAGCGGTAGAAAATGGATGGCTTGATTCAGGACAGAGCCCTGGGTTTCACCTGTAAGGACTGGGGTGGGTTCGGATGTGAAGGACTTCAGCTCAATGAACCGGGTGTGGTCTTTGAGTTATAAATGGAACCAGTCAGGGTTAGTGCTTGTGGTACCACTGGAAGAATAGTGCAAAGCCATGCACTCGGGTAAAGGAGGACGAGGATAGAAAGTGAACTGGACTCAGCTGCAATGTGGAGGTTGTTAATGATTTTGATGAGAATACTTTCAGGTCTAAGAGGAACTTTTGGCGCGAACATCATTTGCGAGTACGTCTTACTATGAATGAATGGCATCTGTTACAGGTCCTATGATGCTTTCTCCACATTCTACATAGGACATGACGGACTCGTCCACTGTCATAAAGTTGAAAAGGTAAGACGCTAGGTGTGCATATGGGTTACTCGTGTTACTAGTTACAGTGCTAACCATAAATGTGCACACCTCGTGAAGAATTTTCACCAAGACTCGCCTGCGGTTGAATGATTTTCTCTGTCGATCATGTAGCTTTATGAATGTCATTGACGTGTACTCATTTTTGAAACAAATTGAAAAGTACGCCTAAAGTGTGTACACTGACAAATCCCCTGTTAGCAACAACGGTCCACTTTTTCAGGATTTGGTATGATGGTATGCCACATGAAATATGGATTCTAATTGATTTGATTGTGAAGGTTTTCTAACAAATCAGTTTAGATGTGCTTGAGTGCGCCCCGTCCACGCATCATCCTCACCTTCCCATGTGATGATCTGTTCGCAGGTGATGCCGGCTCAGCCGCCAGTCCTTCCCAGAGTCACGTCCCTCCTGGCCAGCGCTCTCGTGGCTCTGGGGGTGGAGGAGAACCGACCGGCTCTCAATCTGCTGCCCCTCCTCCTGTCCTCACTGCGGCAAGTCAGAGACTGACGGCGGTTGGAGGAACAACAGCCAAACCTCGGCATGCTGAAGGTCCACAAGACTATTTCATTGTCACCATAGGAGCACCTGACAAGATCTGCACGAATGCTCATATTTTTTTGCCCCTGAACAAAATGCCCATTTACGCACAGCTTCTTGTCTAACTAGTCGTCATGGTGGCGTTTTGGTCAACTCTCAATTATTACACTTCATCAGTGTTGTGAACATATTTGTTGGAAGAGAATCTTCGTCCTACAACATGAAACATACGTTTGATTTCTCTCCCTAATGAATTCGTTACACAAGACGCATTTGCTGAAGAGCAAACGCAAACTGTTTCCTGAAAATGCTCCATTGTTATTGTCAATGTAGATGTTTGAAGCTGTTCATGTGCAATAGGTCAGTGAAGAAAACTCCATAGACTGAAAAATCACTTGACATACGAACCATTTCAAATAGACTTAGCAATGCGAGTTAGTCTTGTGTAATCAAAGGTGTTGTTGGGTAAATCTGGATTTATTTGTGGTTTAAAATGTTTACTGTCTACACGAGTGCAGCACTAAATCTGCTTTGGTTTATTTTTTCCCTGTGTGCTTTCTGCATGATCTTTCCCTATCCAGGAATAGTCCCTTCAAACTTTCATCCACCCAGATGTGTTCTAGATTATATTCAATAAAGCCTCCAATAATGACGACCAAAAGAACATTTGTTAAAGTCTTTCATTATTTGTTGACACATGCAGCGACAATACGTGCACAATGAAAATTAAGTCACTTAAGCGGCTACGCCAGCCAGGTAAAAAATGTACAGTTCACCGCTTAAGTCCAAATATTGTGAGAATAAAGATGGCCAGTTAAATAAACCAAGTTTAAATGAGGCAGAGTAGTACTGCCATTAATAGCTATGTAAATATAATGTGCCTCCATAATAACTGCTTTCACCTTATTGTACAAATTGTTTTGTCACCCCGTCACTTTCCCTTGTTAACATGGGGTTCTGTTGTTTGTGTGTGACGAGCATGGTTCTTGACGTGGTCCATATTTAACGTGTATTGGCGGTTTATTAAAAAAAAAAAAAATGTGACGCGACTTTACTTGATGTACGACAGGCAGAGAAATAAAGGACTGAATAAGTAAGAGCTTTATTCTTCGCCAACCATTCAGTTTTACAAACATTGAACACATAATTGAGCCCCCGCCAGACAAAAGTAAAATACAGATGAAGTCGTCGTCGTCATCTGAATGATCTTGACATTTTTGTGCATTTTGCCATCAATGACTGTCCACATAAAATGTACTACAACTAGAATACTTAATAGAATGGCGTTTCCCCTGATATTGGAACTTGTTTTTGTAATCACAACATTTCTGGTTGAGGATGTTTGATGGGTGTGTTGCACTTGATGGGATGAGCACTTAGTCAAGGGGCAGCTTCAGAAGCTTGATTTTTTTATTTTCTTGGGGTGGGGGGGGGTTAAGCAGTGATTTTTCAAAGTTTTTGAAAATTTGAATTGCAGTCTATATTGTTAAATTTCACGTAACATTTTTCAATTTTCTTAACTTGACGGAGAAATCGGGCAGTTCCTGCCTCCCCGTGAGCCATGCAGAGTCTGGTTTGAACACCAAACATGGTTCCTTCCCACTAGAGTTAAATAAATGTATAATCTTAATTTGACCGGTTATTTCCCAAAAATATTACTATCGCCACCTCTTAACACCACAACATACAATTAGAAGTTCAACTTCATTGTATTGTCATTTTATTTGAAACTAATAATTTTTTTTCCCCAAAAATGTTTGTACAGTAAACTGTTTTCTATATAATTCTAATAAAACTACGATGATGGTTTTATTTTCAAACTCTCAATGGTATTGCTATTTTGCTGATACTCGCAACTACAATACGCACAAGAAAAGAGGAATCACGTCATCTAGACCGCTATGTTCCCAGCAGCCAGGGGAATCATGTTTCAGGCCACCCACCGTGAACTAAATGGGATCCCAGTCGGCCATAATAAAACGAGATCAATTGAACAAAATGTAACACGGCTTATCAAAACTTGGATGCTTGGATGTAGCGGGACGGGAATCACTGTCACAGTCGGACGGAGACCTTGTATGTCCAGATATAGCTTATAGATAGCTATATATATTTTTTTTTTCCCCAAAAAATTAATACAATTGTTCTGTTCCCACATCGTCAGTCATTTTATGAATTATTAACCAATTTAGTGTTGAAATTAGCTTGAGAACAAATCTCTTAGCTCTCGCTGGACACCTTGAACAATCTGAGAAGTGTCGTTCAACTGCCTTCCTCACCTCCCTGGGAGCCTTGCAGCATTGTGCCACCTCAAGATTGAAATTCTGGATGTTTTTAGACAATACCGTGAAAATAGGTTAGATACATTTCTGACTGTTGTGTTAAAAATGGATCGCTCTAATGTTTCAGTGAAGTAAATGGTCAGCCACGAAGGTATGCTTGCATGCACATTCATTTCATTCAGCTTTGTCACGTTCAATCCTGGCGCGTCCCGGCGTGTGATGGTTTACGGGCCCAGTGCGAGATGCCACATTGATTTCTATTACGGTCTTACACGGCGCTAGTGATTTAGGAGTGGGTAAGTTTATTCGAGTCTTGCTGTGGCCACAGACAAAGCGCAGCTACAAAGCTGCGCGGCGTCCACGTTTCAGCTGAAGGAAGTCTTGACAGAATGTGACAAACGTGTCAGACCTTGATCAGCTACATGAGATACGTAAGGGACCCCATCAGAACGTGAGGGGCCTGGAAGGAACTACTGGCATCCATTGTAGACCACAAGCCGAACCCTAGTGCGCCTTTTAGCCTCCGGAACTCAGCAGAGCCTTGCCCCACGTTCCATGATAGACTTCATTACGGAGAAAATGGCCAAAATCTTCCAGCACACTATGTTCCGGGCAAATGGAGCTCACATGGCTGCTGGGAAGATAGTGTAAAGCACAGGTGTTAAACTTGCAGCCCGGAGTCCAGATCCGTTCCGTCACTATTTTATGTGGCCCGCTCAAGCAAATAATGCGTCGACTTCATGTTTCTTGCTAAAATACTAAAATTGCAACTTGTTTCCACTTTTAATAACGTTAGGTTATTGCAAGCATTATTTTTTTTTTAATTACATATTCCCCTTAGTAGTAGTAGTAGTTATCCATTTTTTTTGGTGTATACGTAACAATATGAGGCGATCATACATTTATATGGGTTCACAGACATAACAGCCTTCCGAGGGAAAACATAACTACAATGTGGGCCGCGACAAAAATGAGTTTGACACCCTTGGTGTAAACATAGAATTAGTATTTTGAAATTCAACTAGGATTTTTTTTTTTTTTTTCTTTCTTTGCTAATTTCCTGGTCTCCGTCCATCCAGCTTAGAGGGAAACGTTTTAGTACAAGAACACACAACTAGTATTTTAAAGCATGGGTGGTCCCAGTTGTCCCTGTCTAAGACAAGGCAATTGGGTGCAGGACTTGTTCAGTTCCCATTCTGGTCCTTTAACATTCAATTTAAGAGTCATCTAAGGAGAAAGCTCGACGTGTGTTGGGGAATCTGTGGGCGTTGTAGTCTGGATCTTCTTGCACCCGCACTTTTATGTCACTCTTGACCTGGTCGCAAAGAGACACACACAAATCTTTTGGTTACTCTTGCTCCATGTGAAGCCCTTCATCCCTGAGTACAGGAACACGTTACACATCAATGCATTCAAACACACATGATCAAATCTAAAACTGTTCTACCTTTTAGGTAGGCTGAATGGCAAAAGCTGTGTCAGCTACATAAACAGTGCCTTATGTTAGAGTCCAACTAATGCAGCCCTATGGCGGACACAAGTCAGTACAAACTGTAGGCCGGTCCCAAGCCCGGATAAATGCAGAGGGTTGCGTCAGGAAGGGCATCCGGCTTAAAACTTTGCCAAACAAAAATGAGCGTTCATCCAAAGAATTCCATACCAGATCGGTCGTGGCCCGGGTTAACAACGTCCGCCACCGGCGCCGTTGGAAATTCAGCTACTGTGGGTCGAAGTCAAAGAAGAAGAAGAGGTGGAAAGCGGGTTCTTCGGCAGAAAGAGAAGAGGAAAGCACAGAGCCTAGAACTGAATGTGGGGACCTTGAATGTTGGGACTATGACAGTAAAATCTCGGGAGTTGGTTGACAAGATGATGAGGAGAAAGGTTGATATATTGTGTGGCCAGGAGACCAGGTGGAAAGGCAGTAAGGCTAGAAGTTTAGGGGCAGGGTTGAAATTATTTTACCAGATGGGAAGAGAAATGGAGTCGGCTATGCCCCACAGGTAGGATGTGACCTAGAGGTGAAAGAGAAATTCTGGAAGGATTCCAGGAAAGGGACAGATGGTGGTAGACTTTGCAAAAAGGATGGAAATTGCAATAGTGAACACTTTTTTTTCCCAGAAGAGGCAGGAACATAGAGTGACCAACAAGAGCGGCGGTAGAAGCATGTGGGTGGATTACATCTTGTGCAGATGATGTAATCTGAAGGAGGTTACCAACTGTAAGGTAGTGGTAGGGGAGAGTGTGGCTAGACAGCAATGGATGGTGGTGTGTAAAATGACTCTGGTGGTGGGGAGGAAGATTAGGAAGACAAAGGCAGCGCAGAGAACCATGTGGTGGAAGCTGAGACAGGACGAGTGTTGTGCAGCTTTTCGGGAAGAGGTGAGACAGGCTCTCTGTGGAAAGGAGGAGCTTCCAGAAGACTGGACCACTGCAGCCAAGGTGATCAGAGAGGCAGGCAGGAGAGTACTTGGTGTATCTTCTGGCAGGAAAGGAGAGAAGGAGACTTGGTGGTGGAACCTCACAGTACAGGAAATCATACAAGGAAAAAAGTTAGCTAAGAAGAAGTGGGACACTGAGAAGACCGAGGAGAGGCGAAAGGAATACATTGAGATGCGACACAGGGCAAAGGTAGAGGTGGCAAAGGCCAAACAAGAGGCAATGATGCATGTATGCAGGTTGGACACTAAAGAAGGAGAAAAGGATCTATACAGGTTGGCCAGACAGAGGGGTAGAGATGGGAAGGATGTGCAGCAGGTTAGGGTGATTAAGGCTAGAAATGGAAATAGGTTGACTGGTGCCAGCAGTGTGCTAGCTAGATGGAAAGAATACTTCGAGGAGTTGATGAATGAGGAAAATGAGAGAGAAGGGAGAGTAAAAGAGGCAAGTGTGGTGGACCAGGAAGTGGCAATGATTAGTAAGGGGGAAGCTAGAAAGGCATAAAAGAGGATGAAAAATGGAAAGGGAGTTGGTCCTGATGACATTCCTGTGGAGGTCTGGAAGCATCTCGGAGAGGTGGCTGTGGAATTTTTGACCAGCTTGTTCAATAGAATTCTAGTCCGTGAGAAGATGCCTGAGGAATGGAGGAAAAGTGTGCTGGTGCCCATTTTTAAGAACAAGGGTGATGTGCAGAGCTGTGGAAACTACAGAGGAATAAAGTTGATGAGCCACACAATGAAGTTATGGGAAAGAGTAGTGGAGGCTAGACTCGGGACAGAAGTGAGTATTTGCGAGCAACAGTATGGTTTAATGCCTAGAAAGAGTACCACATATGCATTATTTGCCTTGAGGATGTTGATGGAAAAGTACAGAGAAGGTCAGAAGGAGCTACATTGTGTCTTTGTAGATCTAGAGAAAGCCTATGACAGAGTACCCAGAGAGGAACTGTGGTACTGCATGCGGAAGTCTGGAGTGGCAGAGAAGTATGTTAGAATAATACAGGATATTTATGACGGAAGCAGAACAGTGGTGAGGTGTGCTGTAGGTGTGACAGAGGAATTTAAGGTGGAGGTGGGACTGCATCAGGGATCAGCCCTGAGCCCCTTTCTGTTTGCAGTGATGATGGATAGGCTGACAGATGAGGTTAGACTGGAATCCCCGTGGACCATGATGTTTGCAGATGACATTGTGATCTGCAGTGAAAGCAGGGAGCAGGTGGAGGAACAGTTAGAAAGATGGAGGCATGCACTGGAAAGCAGAGGAATGAAGATTAGCCGAAGTAAGACTGAATATATGTGCATGAATGGGAGGGGTTGGTGGGGGAAGAGTGAGGCTACAGGGAGACGAGATAGCAAGGGTGGAGGACTTGAAATACTTGGGGTCAACCGTCCAGAGCAATGATGTGTGCAGTAAGCAAGTGAAGAAATGGATCCAAACATGTCAAATGTTTTATGTGACGGAAGAGTCTCTGCTAGGATGAAGGGCAAAGTTTATAAGACAGTGGTGAGGCCAGCCATGATGTGCGGATTAGAGACAGTGGCACTGAAGAGACAACAGGAAGCAGAGCTGGAGGTGGCGGAAATGAAGATGTTGAGGTTCGCTCTCGGAGTGACCAGGTTGGATAAAATTAGAAATGAGCTCATCAGAGGGACAGCCAAGGTTCGATGTTTTGGAGACAAAGTTAGAGAGAGCAGACTTCAATGGTTTGGACCCGTCCAGAGGAGATATAGTGAGTATATTGGTCGAAGGTGATGAGGATGGAGCTGCCAGGCAAGAGAGGAAGACCAAAGAGAAGGTTGATGGATGTCGTGAGGGAAGACATGATGGCAGTTGGTGTTCGAGTGGAGGATGCAGGAGATAGGCTTACATGGAAAAGGATGACGCGCTGTGGCGACCCCGAAAGGAGAAGATCTTACAGTCCAACAGCTGCATAGTAGGACATTTTCCATGTGGAGCTTACACGGTCAAAAGCAAACAGAAAACATGTCTGACGACTTCAATAAGATGCTAATTAGCACTATCCTGAAAATGAACAAATCTAATCATTTTTTTGCAGCCTTTTTCCCTCATTTGTTGAAATAATCTCAAGACGATATTGTGATATAATCACCCAATTTTCCAAGAACATCACAGAAAATGGTTCTGATAAATGATATGTAGTACAGTATCAGTTGTCACTAATGTTTTTGAAACTGAGAGCTCCAAACCCCAATTCCAATGGGAATCCAATTGAATTGGGACATGTAAAACAAATGAAAACAGAATACAATGATCTTTTTCAGGGATGTCCCTGCTTATTTCAGCAAGATGATCTCCAGCCACATTCTGCATGTGTTACAACAGTGTGGCTTCATACTAAAAGAGCACTAGAGTACTAGGTTGGCCTACCCGCAGTCCAGATCTGTCTTCCATTGAAAATGTGCGGTGCATTCTGAATCAAAAATAAAAATGACAACAAAGACCCTGGACTGGTGAGCAACTGAAGTTGTACGTCAAGCAATAATTCCACCCACGAAGCTTCTACAATTAGTGTCCTCAGTTCCTAAACGCTTGTTGAGTATTGTTAAAAGGAAAGGTGATGTAACACAGTGGTAAACATGGCTTTTTTGGAATCTGTTGCAGGCATAAAATTCATAAAAATGAGTGACCAGTTTATGAATCAAATGTTACAAAGTTTGCTTCCTGTAAATAGAAGACACTGATATATAGTAAGTACCTGTAAATTGAATGTGACATTATTAAATAGCTTGAATGTGTTCAAGGTGTGTGGGAGGGGTAAAACTATTAAAAATGATTTTAAACGGCCTTGCTCAATTGCAGATTTTCATCAGGAGATACATTTCTGATCCGCCAGACCCAAAATGGGGGTTCCCTGCATCAATACTGCTAAGTACAAATAACATTCGGCCATCAGTGTTAACATTCCTTAAAATGATGAAAAAAGAGTGGGAGCTGTGCGTTACCTGTGTCGCATATGCGTCCTGCAGATCTGGATTCTCAAGCTCCCCCTTGAGACCGTTTGCAGTCGTGACTGGTAGGGCTCCGGCAGAGCGAGCAGCTCGACTGACGGCATCTGACAAGGAGAGGTGGGGTCCTCCGGACTGCGTCATCTGAGAAGGGAAACGCGATGGTCATGTTGACCCCCAGTCAGAGCAGCCAAACTACACCCTTATCCTCCCTGAAATTATATTTTTTCCGCTTTCTCTCCGCATCCTCTTGCAGATATGATATAAGATTCCAATTCCAGTGTTGGGACGTTGTTTAAAACTCAAAACAGAATACATCATTCCATCCATCCATTTACAACACCGTTTATCCTGGTCATTGTTGCGGGGCGCTGGAGCCCATCCCAGCTGGCTTCAGGCGAAAGGCGGACTACACCCTGAACTGGTCGCCAGTCAGTCGCAGGGCACATATAGACACGGACGACCATTCGCACTCACATTCGCACCGTCACTGAGTGGGAACTGAAGCCACGCTGCCCGCACCAAAGTCAGGCGAGTGTACCACTACACCATCAGTGACTTAAAACAGAATACAATGATTTGCTAATTCTTTTTAACCTATATTCCATTGACTACAAAAGATATTACATTTTCAAACCAATGAACGTTATTTGAATTCGATGCATGCAAACATGTTAAAAAAAAAGGCTGGGAAAGTTGAGGAATGCTCAAAAAACACCTGTATGGAACATTCCACAGGTGAACAGGTTAATTTGAAACAGGTGAGTGTCATGATTAGGTATAAAAGGAGCATCCCCCCCCGAAAGGCACAGCAAGGATGGGGCGAAGTTCACCACTTTGTGAACAACTGCGCGAGCAAATAGTCCCAACAGTTTAAAAACAACGTTTCTCAACGTACGATTGCAAGGAATTTGAGGATTTCATCATCTAAGGTCCATAATATCATCAAAAGATTCAGAGAATCTGGAAAAATACCTGCACACAAGCGCCAAGGCAAAAAAAAAAAACATCATCTCATGCCCGTGACCTTCGATTCCTCAGGCGGCACTGCATTAAAAAACGTAATCACAGTTATCATAGTTCGTTGCTACATCTACAAATACAAGTTAAAACTCCACCATGCAAACCAAAAGCCATACAGACCCTTTCCAAAAAAAAAAAATTTCTCATGGAAAAGTTTATTTATTTCCATAATTCCATTCAAAAAGTCAGACTCATACAGATGGGCTACAACTGTCGGGTTTCTCAGGTCAAGCCACTGCTGAGCCTGAGCCAACGTTGGAAGCGTCTCAACTGGGCCAAGGTGAAGTAGAAGGACTGGACTGTTGGGCAGGGGTCCATGGTTCTCTTTTCCGATGAAAGTAAAGTGTGCCTTTTATTCAGGAATCAAGATCCAAGGGTTTGGAGGAAGACGGCTGTGTAAAATATCCACAGTCTGTCATGATGTGGGGGGCAATGTCCAGTGCAGGTGTTGGTAAACTCTGTTTTCTTAAATCCAAGGTCACCGCAACAGTCTACCAGAATGTTTTGGAGGACTGCATGATTCCTTCTGCTGAGGATCTGTATGGAGATGCAGATTTCATCTTAGAGCAGGACCTGGCCCATGCCCATACCGCCAGAAGCACCAAAATCTGGTTTGATGCCCATGCGATCACAGTGCTAGACTGGCCAGCCAACTCGCCGGATCTAAACCCCACTGAGAATCCATCCATCCATTTTCTGAGCCGCTTCTCCTCACTAGGGTCGCGGGCGTGCTGGAGCCTATCCCAGCTATCTTCGGGGCGAGAGGTGGGGTACACCCTGAACTGGTTGCCAGCCAATCGCAGGGCACATACAAACAAACAACCATTCACACTCACAGTCACACCTACGGGCAATTTAGAGTCTCCAATTAATGCAGGTTTTTGGGATGTGGGAGGAAACCGGAGTGCCCGGAGAAAACCCACGCAGGCACGGGGAGAACATGCAAACTCCACACAGGCGGGGCCGGGGATTGAACCCGGGTCCTCAGAACTATGAGGCTGACGCTCTAACCAGTCGGCCACCGTGCCGCCCCCCACTGAGAATCGATGGGGTATTATCAAGAGGAAAGTGAGGAGTACCAGACCCAAAAACAAAGACGAACTGACAGCAAGGAAATCTGGGCTTCCATAACTCCCAGGCAATGCCGCAGGCTGATTGCCTCAATGCCACTGCACATCAAGGCAGTGATTAAAGCAAAGGGTCCCAAACAAGTATTGATTAACATCGTTTTGAAAGTACCATATTTTGATGGATTTAATGTGACCCTAATTTCTTACTTTTTTCCCTACAAAAACTGAGAAGTAAATGGTGATTTTTTTCACAGTATTCTAATTTTTTGAACTCCTGATTTGGTGGGTTTTATGAGCTGGAAGCCCAAAGCATGTAAAAATAAACAAATAAATACTTGAAATTGTTTAAATTGTGGGCCCTGAATCTACAATCCATGAAAGTTTAACTTTTTGAGTGGAATTATAGAAATAAATAAACTTTTCCATGATATTCAAATTTTTGGAAAGGGTCTGTACATCAACAACACCCAGAAACACCACCAGCTTCTCTGCGCTCGAGCTCATCTGAGATGGACTGACGTAAAGTGGAAAAGTGTGCTGTGGTCTGACGACTCCACATTTCAGATTGTTTTTGGAAATCCTGGACGTCGTGTGCTCCGCGGAGGCCAAAGAAGAAAAGGACTATCTGGATTATTATCAGTGCAAAGTACAAAAGCCAGCATCTGTGATAGTATGGGGGGGGGTGTTAGTGCCCACGGCATGGGTAACTTGCACATCAGTGAAGGCACCATTAATGCTGAAAGGACTGGAATGCTGTCCCCCATTGAAAATGTGTGGTGCATTATAAAGCGAATTGTACAACAACAGAGACACCGGACTGTTGAGCAACTGAAGTTTTACATCAAGCGAGAATGGGGAGTTGGGGGAGGGGGGGGGGGCAATTCCACCTACAAAGCTTCAACAATTATTATTATTGTCCTCTGTTCCCAAATGCTTATTGAGTATTGTTAAAAGGAAAGGTGATGTAACACAGTGGTAAACATGTCCCTGTCCCAGCTTTTGTGGACTGTGTTGCAGGCATCCAATTCAAAAGGAGTGAATTTTTGCTAAAAAAAAAAACAACAAAGTTTACCACTTTGAACACTGAATAACATGTCTTTGTAGTGTATTCAATTGAATATACGTTGAAAAGGACTTGCAAATCATTGTATTCTGTTTTATTTACGCTTTACAAAACGTCCCAACTTCATTGGAATTGGGGTTGGTATAAAAAGCCAATTCAATGCTGAACAAAGTGCTAAGGTTGTGGTTAAAGGTGACATTAGGACGTTCCAGAGTTACTCATTTGCAGTCTGGATGTGGAGGGATAAAACACTATAGTCCGTAGTCACAGAAAGTATGAATATGAATCTGGACTTTTTATTTTTAATTGTACATTTTGTATTTTATCATGCATGCCGCTCACCTTCCTCCTCTTGGCGGGCATCCCGTGTAGGTAGGCGTCAGACAGTGGCGGCTGTGCTCTGATCTTCCTCTGAGACACCATATCATGCCTGATGATAGGAACCCATTCCTGTAGCAAGCAATGGTACAATTTCAAACTTGGGTGTCTTTGTCGATCTAATGCTTCATTCTTCCGTGCAACAGCCGAGAGTATCATAGCAACTCTGTAGAAACATACAGAGGAAATCCTGTTTCCACTGATCATCCTTGAAAACTCTGTATATGTCCTGGAGTGGCCCAGTTGGAGCAAAGACTTGAATCCAATTGAGCATCTCTGTGGAGATCTGAAATTGGCTATGCGCCAATGGTCGCCATCCAACTTGATGGAGGTTGAGAGGTGCTACGATGAGGAATATACAAAACTGCCCAAAGATGGGTGGACCAAGCTTTTGCATTCATATTAAATAAGACTTGAGGCTGTCATTTCTGCCAAATCAACAAAGTATTGAGCAAAGGCTGTGAATACTTACTGTATGTACATGTGATCTTGGTTTTCTATTTTTTTTAAATTTGCAAACATACAAAAAAATAAAAATTTCAGTAGATTTTTATTGACTTTTAAGTTACCCGCGGGACCATTGTGTCCCCCCCCTCCCCGCTCCCTCTTTTACAGAGGGCACCCTCAATTTTGCCCACGTGTGTACATAATACTTACAGGTGGAACGGACGCTGCCCATGGCTCCACCTCATGGGGCAGCTCTGTTCGTCTTGGTGGGGCCACAGCAGATCCCTGAGCGTCCTCAGTGGCGTGTGTGGTCTCTCGGCTGTCACCAGACGATGCCATGGCCTCATCTGCTGTGGTAGCTGGAGATAAACTCTCCTCCGTCTGGAACACAGATAGGATGGGTGAGCTCAGCTTTTCATTACTGCCAACTCCACTGTGTGAAAGTAGACTCGACCTGCTGAATTACATGTAAATCCTTTTATGGGAAATTAAAAACACACAATAGCCTTTATTATTCCTCACCAGCCCCAAAAGATCACAACACTGACCTGCCACAACATTTGAGAAGTATTAATTTCACAATATGTTGATTTCTGTGTGTAATTTCCAGTGGTGCAGAACTGGTCCTGCATCATGAGATCTTGTATTACTGGGCACCAGTTTTAAACCAGTCACACCCAATCATGGAGTTGCCGCCTAAAAATACCTGTACACAAATATATGCACGTCTTTTGAAGTGTTTTGATCCCGTCTACTGTACCACACTATGGGTCTGATTTACTAAAAGTTTGCCTGGGCAAAAATGGGCGCAAACATATTGCTCACGAAAGCAAAAGTGAAAGTTGATCTACTAACCAGGCGCACACAGGGTTTAGTGGCAATTTGGCAATATTACCGCACAATTCATTTTGTACGTTCTGGGAGGAATATACGCAAATTTATTAATTTGGCACATGCAATGTGATTTATCAAACCCGAGACAAATTGCAACGGCTGATTTTGTGTCTTTAATTACCACGTCTGAAAGGCAGGTGCAAACCAACATGCACAGTGCTGCCAGCATTGTGCAGGCAAAATGACAGGCGGTGGGGAGAAATTTTCCACTCGTGTAAACATTTTTGAAATGCCGGAAACAAAAATGTGTGGAATGTATGTTCTATTGAGCAATTCAATTTGGAGCTTCGGTATAATCTAAGGACTCAATACGAGTCAGTCACAAAAATAAGTCAATTTTTCGGGTGGGCTGTTTAAACGCAGGCTAGCCAGATACTGTACTTCCAATTCACATGCACTCTGGCAAGGAAAATCAAACAAAACTTGGCTTTTACGCGGTTTCTGACTCCCCGAAAATGACTGAAGCAATAGATTTCTTTTCTGTTACGGTTTGTGTTCCGTTAACACTTCCAATACCATCACTTCAAATGTTATTTTGTGCTTGGAGTACTCTCCCAAATTTTCCACGGTGAAAATCATTTGAGCTACTGCACCAAACGCGCAAAACCCTCCTTTCAATACAGCGGTCTCTATCACATTTCCGCCCGTTGGCAACAGCACGCGCCATCTTGGCAAATAGTTCACATCTTAGCAGGGCACATACAACAGCACACGCAATCTGATCTGCAATTTAGCACCCGTTAGCTGAGTGACTGACAAACTGGAGTGATTGTCATTTAAACTTATACAAATATTGTATTCACACATTAGCTCCACTACTACAACAAGTCCACATTGTATTTTGTTTCATAAGTAGTTAAACGGACTGGACACAACAAGACGAGACCCAATAAAACTATTCATGGTTGTAATTGATAGTTTATGATTTTACTATGGTTGTAGTTTTCAGTTATGCAGTACACAGCACTTCCTCTTACCGAAATATATAATTATTAGCTCTCTTATTATTTTTGTAAAGGCATAATTTTTACCCACATCACACTTCTCATCTGATTATGAAGATGTTCCTAATGTTGTGGCCAGTTGGTGTTGTGAGCTCAGCCATCATTGTGGAAGCTGGTTCTTACCGGTACGAATCTGACATAGCGCTGGATCTGATCCTCAGTAACTGGATTGTGCTCCAGAATGGCATGCAACCTCATCGACATCATACTGGTCAACCAATTGACCAGACTGGGATTCATTTCCGAGGACATTCTCCTCTATGAACAGACAGACCAAGGAGAATTTGGGTTCAAAAACTTCAGGATATTGTATAGTACAAACAAAAGGGTCTATTTTAAATATATAGTACGTATTGTACAGTGATACAGCATTATTCAGTGACAAATATTAAATTGTGTATTATACTAACAATGCGATGGTTGATAACAGCAGTCAGAGCTCTCTGTTCTCCTCGTAGACAGTACAAGTTGAGGGCAAGACACTCAAACAGAGCCCGAGTGCACAGCAACAGCAGATAGGGGCCAAATGTGTGATCTGCAGCAAAAACAACATAGGATAAAATTATGGAGTTCCATTTCACTCACATAATTTGAATCACACTCACGTCATTTTAATAACGCGCCACAATAGTGTTGTCATTGCCCAGAAGTGAAAGCTATCACTGCAAAATCATATTGTATTATTAAATACAGTAATACAGCCTGAGAACTCTGTTCATCCACCCATTTTCTATAGCGCCTGTCCTTGTTACGGTTATGGGTAAGCTGGGGTGAAGTGGTTGCCAGCCAATTGCAGGGCACATATAGTCAGACCACCATTTACACCAAGGGTTGGGCAAGCCTTTTGGCTCAGGGGCCACATTGACTTTTAAAATTTGAGAGGCGGGCCAAGCCAGGACCAGATGCTTACATATAAAAACCAAAACAAAACCAAAAAAAAATAATAAAAAAGGCATTGTAGTGTTAATACTTAGATTTACTTTTAATGGGAACAGTGTTGTTTTGTTGATCACCTTTCTTTGCCAGTGAGTCAAAGTCTGGTGTTAGTTTTGTTGTGGCAATTCTCAGAACACATCTGAGGTGTTCATCACTCAGCTGGGATCTGTAGAATGTTTTGTTGGTGTTCATCACACTAAAAGTCTGTTCACACACACATGTAGAGCCAAACACCACCACTGTAATGGTTTCTTAACGAATTAGACATACAGCCTTTGACCGGACTCAGTGAAAAAGTCGGCACTCACTGTCGACTTTTCTTTTCTTTGGGCCACTCATGGTTGAAGAAGGGTTCAGAGCAGTAGCAGAGTAAAAACAGAATAGCCAAAGTCAAGTTAATGTATCACTGCACCTACTGCGCTACCTGGTGGAACTACTGGGCATTACAGGACAACCTGGTGGCACCACTCGGCATTACAACATAACACTAATTGGTAAACTAAGCTGACGGCGGTGACTTACCATTGCGGCGCAGTGTATGTGAGGCCATCCATGTGACCTGTTGCCTGAGGAAAGCAAGGTTGGTCTGAACAATGTCCACTCCCTCGCGTACCGTCACAGAGGCCTTAGGAAAAATCAAGCGTCCAGTTGTCATGTATCACTGTATCATCGATACTCACGGCACATTAGTTGAAAGCTGCATTGCTTGTGTGATAGCATGTCCTTACAAAACTCTCTGTAATGTACTCCTCCAGACCACTGATGAGGTCGGCAGCTGCTCTCTTTTACACAGAACAACACAGATTATTAACAAGAAATGATACAGACGTCCCACATTTCAATACTATTTTACTACAATAGCACTCCAGATACTATCACTACAGCACTTACAACTATGTTAGCGTCAGTGGGCTCTTGTCCCTGCATGTATTGATTGGTGAAGAAGTCAGTCAGCTGAGGCTGGATGCGGGTCAGAGGCTGAGCATTCCCATGAAGCAACAGCACCATGTCCACCATAGAAAAGCTCTGACACACCAGAGACAAAAGATCACCAAAGAAGCCTGCCGGGATGAAAACTATTTCAAATATATGGAGAAACACAGATATGGCCTGCGTGGGCGGGAATCTCGGCTAGTGTTGACGAATCCTTTCGTTCGGACATACCCACAGCATCTCCAGATCCAGGGGTGAAGAGATTGCTGGTCTGAGAAAGCCTCTGAATGAACTGTGCGATACTTTCTCCATTGCCCTGCTGTGCCCCGAGTGAGCTCATCATAGTAGACAGCACTCCTTGCACAATGCCAGTGAATAGCTCTGGGCTCAGAGAGTCTCCACCGGCACCACTGCCGGCATGAGGCGTGTGAGGAACTTGGAACTGAGGTACGGCTTGTTGAACGGTGCTGCTGGCAGGTGGCTACAAAATGAAGCCACAACAAAAAAAACATGATTAGTCTCTGTTAAATTGCAAAAGACGTGTGTACTCGCTGACCACCACATTAGGTACACTTGAACATCCTGAACCAGCCACACCACATTTCCCCCAGAGAGTCCTGTATGTCAGCTCAAGTCATTTGTGGGGTTTTCTTTGCATCTCAGAACAGCTGATTTCTTTTTGGGCTGCCTAACTGTGACTGATTGGCATTCTCACGTTCCTTCGATATTGTTTTACAGTGATACTTACTGTATAGCTTTTTTCAGTTTTATAAAGTTGAAATACATTGTCCCACAGATGTTTTGATCATTATTTCGCTTTCTTATTGCTCAGCAACGTCAGTGGGCTCATAAACTCGGACTTCTTAAATACACATGCTAACTACCAAGATATTGTTACAAATAGGAACGATTCTGTGTGTATGTTATCCGGCCAAAACAGCAGGGTCATTTGGGTTTCTGTCCTTATAATTTCAAAGGAGCAGACACATATTTTGGACAAAATATGGCTTCAATCCAACCACAATCCACGACTAACAGAAAATATTTTGTAGTATTATTCATATTTTGTATTTGATGCAACAAAATTGTTCCAATTTACTCAATGAGTGCCTGTCGAGTGTACAATACAGATGTGTTAAACAGGGGGGCAGATTATGAATCTGTGTCTAGGATTCAACTGGCCTACCTGTGGTGAGATTTTTTTGGGGAACTATTGTTTTTGGATCACACAAAGCGTAAGCGTCAGTATGGCAATAGTATGAAAATATGCAAATATTTATGGCGAGCATTTATTCAATAGCCTGCTAGTCCGCTGAATTGTAAATGTCAACTATTTTGTCTTCCCTAGTAAGACAATTCAGTGCACTAGTACAACTACTAGGTTGCACTTGTAGAATGACATCTTACGAGTGATGTTTTTTCCACTACTGCCTTCCACTAATGTATGACCTTTCCGCACACTATTAATACTAGTAGTGCACAGATGTTAACTAGTGCACCGGCTCACGTTTGCCATCATATAGCAATAGAAAGAAACATCACCAGTAAGACATAGATGTTCTACTGGTGCGCTGAATTGGCTTAACTGGCTTAACATTGTTTTGTTTTGTCACCGAAAGCTCAACTAAACCTTCATTAATCATTGATTATGAGCTAAATAAAGAGAAAGAGAACACTGCCATGTGAATGTCATGTGCAGCCCCTTTTAAACTAACCGACATGAAGTCTGTCATGCTCTGAAATAAGCCAGGCGCTCCAGGAAGCATCACGGTTATGGAGGGTGTCGGTCCAGAACCAGAACCTCCAGCCAGCAGAGAGCCCAGGAGCTGGGCAAGGTTTCCCTCTGCACCGGCCCCTACTGGTTGATCGACAGATACTCCCGAGCTGTGTGCTGGTGTGTGTCCAGCGGTGTTGGCAGAGGGAGGGACAGGAGATGTGGAGGACTCAGATGAAGTCGAGAAGGATGACTGAGAGCTGGTTAAAGAGGATGATGTTGGGGCATCGCCTGGGAAGAAACAACAGCAAATTTCTAATGTTTCAACAACCCCAATTCCAATGAAGTTGGGACCTTGTGTTAAAACAGAATACAATGATTTGCAAATCATGTTCCACCTATATTTAATTGAATACACTACAAAGACAAGATATTTAATGTTCAAACTGATCAACTTGATTGTTTCTAGCAAATAATCATTAACTTGGAATTTTATGGCTGCAACACGTTCCAAAAAGCTGGGACAGGTGGCAAAAAGGACTGAGAAAGTTGAGGAATGCTCATCAAACAACAAGTGGGCAAGCAACAGGTGGGTGCCATGATTGGGTATAAAAGGAGCTTCCCTGAATTGCTCAGTCATTCACAAGCAAAGATGGGGCGAGGTTCACCTCTTTGTGAACAAGTGTGTGAGAAAATAGTCGAACAGTTTAAGGACAATGTTCCTCAACGTACAATTGCAAGGAATTTAGGGATTTCATCATCTACGGTCCATAATATCATCAAAAGGTTCAGAGAATCTGGAGAAATCAGAATCATCTTTATTTGCCAAGTATGTCCAAAAAACACACAAGGAATTTGTCTCCGGGAGTTGGAGCCGCTCTAGTACGACAACAGACAGTCAATTGACAGAGAACACTTTGGAGACATTGACAAAAACAGTCACTGAGCAATAATGGGTTGCTAGTTATCTGGTAATGCTGGTACAATTTTTTTTTTGACAATTGTGCAAAAGATGCAGAGTCCTCTAGCACTTAGAGCAGTTCGAATGACTAATATTACAATAGTCCGGTGCAATGACCATTGTGCAAAGGGCGCCGAGACTTCATGCGAGTAGTACGATAGTCTGGGACAATGTTGATTGTGCAAATGTTGCAGATACTCCTCAGTCAGTGTGCAAATGGAGCAGATGCTACTCTGGCATGAGTGGCTAGTATTGATCAACAACAGATATGCAGATAGTGCAGCGTGGTGAGACTACTACAGTGACTGTACGAGTAATATATAATTGGCCCGACAGAAATATGACAACAAACTCAAGACAAAAAGAAAAAAAATTGCCAGCATTTAGCATGTAGAACTGCCTCAGCAGCTCCCGTGGCAGGCCGTGCTTTCTCAGAAGCCGCAGGAAGTACATCCTCTGCTGGGCCTTTTTGAGGACGGAGTTGATGTTGATTGCCCCCTTCAGGTCCTGAGAGACTGTAATTCCCAGGAACTTGAAGGTCTCGACGGTTGACACAAGGCAGCTGGACAGCGTGAGGGGCAGCTGTGGCGAAGGATGCCTCCTGAAGTCCACGATCATTTCTACAGTCTTGAGCGTGTTCAGCTCCAGGTTGTGTCGGCTCCAGTTCCTGTCGATATGCAGACTCGTCCCCGTCCTTGATGAGGCCGATGACAGTGGTGTCATCTGCAAACTTCAGGAGTTTGACAGCCGGGTGCGTTGAGGTGCAGTCGTTCGTGTAGAGAGAGAGAAGAGCAGCGGAGAGAGGACACAACCTTGGGGCGCCCCAGTGCTGATGCTCGCCTGTTGTGTCCTGCCCGTCAGGAAGCTGTAAATCCACTGGCAGATGGCAGGTGAGACGCTGAGCTGGAGAAGCTTGGAGGAAAGGAGTTCAGGGATGATGGTGTTGAACGCTGAGCTGAAGTCCACGAACAGGATCCTCGCGTAGGTCCCCGCACTGTCGAGGTATTCTAGGATGAAGTGCAATCCCATGCGGACTGCATCATCCACAGACCTGTTCGCTCGGTAGGCAAACTGCAGGGGGTCCAGCAGGGGACCTGTGACGCTCTTGAGGTGGTCCAGCACGAGACGTTCAAAGGACTTCATGACCACAGATGTCAAGGCGACTGGCCTGTAGTCATTTAGAACCGAGATTGTAGGTTTTTTGGGGACTGGAATGATGGTGGAGCATTTGAAACAGGATGGTACTTCGCACAGTTCCAGAGATCTATTGAAGATCTGAGTGAAGACTGGAGTGAACTGGTCCGCGCAGACTTTGAGGCAGGATGGGGACACATGGTCTGTGCCTGCCGCTTTGTCAATCTTTTGTTGTTTGAAGATGTTCGACATATCGACAGGAACTGGAGCCGACACAACCTGGAGCTGAACACGCTCAAGACTGTAGAGATGATCGTGGACTTCAGGAGGCATCCTTCGCCACAGCTGCCCCTCACGTTGTCCAGCCGCCTTGTGTCAACCGTCGAGACATTCAAGTTCCTGGGAATTACAATCTCTCAGGACCTGAAGTGGGCGACTAACATCAACTCCGTCCTCAAAAAGGCCCAGCAGAGGATGTACTTCCTGCGGCTTCTGAGAAAGCACGGCCTGCCACCGGAGATGCTGAGGCACTTCTACACAGCGGTCGTCGAATCAGTCCTGTGTTCTTCCATCACAGTCTGGTTTGGTGCTGCTACAAAAAAGGACAAACTCCGACTGCAACGGACAATCAAAATTGCTGAAAGGATTGTCGGTAGCCCCCTACCCACCTTGAAAGTGTCCTTTTCAAATCTGCAGTAGAAGGTATTCAAGTTGTTGGCTAGTGTGGTATTGTTCTCAGCTTGTGGGGATCGTCGCTTGTAATTAGTCAGCGATTGGAATGCATGCTAGACTGATTTAGAGTCGTTAGCGCTAAACTGTTTTTCCAGCTTTGTTACATAGTTCCTCTTTGCAATGTTAATTTCTTTAGTCAGCTGGTTTCCAGCGCGATTATATACGGCCCTGTCCCCGCTCTGATACGCGTCCTCCTTAGCTTGGCGAAGCTGCTTAAGTTTGGCAGTGAACCACGGCTTGTTGTTGTTGAATGTGCGAAATGACTTTGTTTGTACACACACATCTTCAGAGAAACTGATATAGGATGTGACAGTGTCCGTATATTCATCCAGGCTGCCAGCTGACACTCCAGTCTGTGCAGTCTAAACAGCTTTGAAGTTCCATCTTTGCTTCATTGGTCCACTTTTTCACTGTAGGCTTCGCGCGTTTAAGTTCTTGCCTGTACGTCGGTATTGAGTGAATTAAGCAGTGATCAGACGAGCCCAGTGGTGCACGAAGTTTGGCACGGTATGCGTTTATTAGCGTAGTAGAGCAGTGGTCTAAAATGTTATTTTCCCTTGTAGGACAGTCGATGTGCTGCTTGTATTGAGGGAGTTTGTGGTTGAGTTTAGCTTTGTTAAAGTCCCCGAGAATCATGAGGGGTGAGTCCGGGTGTTTATTTTTCTATTTCGTTGACTTGTTCGGCGAGCATTCAAATCACTGCATGTAAGCGGCGAGGCCGAAAACCAACATTGAACGCCTGTGACCTTCGATCCCGCAGGCGGCACTGCATCAAAAATCGACATCAATGTGTAAAAGGATATCAGCATATTGAATGTTGTTTAAAAAAAAGGTGACGTCACAAAGTGGTAAACATGACCGTCGCAGCTTTTTTGGAACGTGTTGCAGCCATAAAATTCCAAGTTCATGATTATTTGCTAAAAACAATAAAAGTTTATCAGTTTGAACATTAAATATCTTGTCTTTGTAGTGTATTCTATTAAATATAGGTTGAACATTATTTGCAAATCATTGTATTCTGTTTTTATTTACGTTTAACACAATGTCCCAACTTAATTGGAATTGGGATTGTATAATTGAATCACAGTCAACTTATGTTTAAGATATTGAAAATTTTTGTCAAGAATTATTTTTAGTTTTTTGCATGTATGATTTATTATAATTTCAGTTAAACTGAATAAGTTCTTTATGATGAATATATTTACCAAAAGAAACACCACTACATGCCAGCTCGGCGCCTGCTGGCTTGAGCAAAACACTATTTGGATGTAGATTTGTTTTTTAGCATCGTTATGGCTGACATTCAGCATTCATTTTCACAATTAAGAGGTTATTGATTGACCACTGCTCGTCCTCATTTCGTTGTCTAAGCGGGCGCTACAGTAGAGCCGCTGTCTTCGCCTTTTATGTTTTTTTTAGCTGCTATACGGGAGATGCAACCAAACGCAATTTTGACGTATTCTTATACAATGACAAAGTTTCTTCTTCTTCTTCTTCTAGTAGAGCGTTTGGTGAATTCGCCAATTGACAGTTGACGTGAGGATTTAGGCTGTTCATCGGCTTGCGTTGGCGGATGCCTTTCAAGATGGCCGTGTAGACTTGCAAATTGCGTATGGCGCAAGTGACAGTGCTATCAGTGTCATATTTGGTAAAATATTTCGACACACCTTGAGGCACCGCTGCTAGTTTGCTGTGTGCACCCACTACCTGTCGCTTTTAAGCGAGGCATCTGTGTTCTTACTGCCAAAAGACATAAATGTCATTGGCATTGCAGAGTGGTAAAGTCTACACATCGACAAATCCAGTGATTCTCAATGTATGGTATGGGTACCATTAGTGGTAAGCGGGCTCCCTCTAGCGGTAAGTGAAAGAATCACTACCCAAGTACAGTTCAGTTGTACTAAATGAAGACCAAAATCGAGCAAATAAAAAAGTTTTGTTAAGTCAACACGTCACAGAAAAGACACTTGTTAACTAACAGGCTGGACAATGAATGAATGGATAATTATTTTTTTTTTTAACTATTTGAAATCAGGCTTCAAAATGGTCAAGAATTTAGACATTCAGCTTGCAGACGCTGTCGGTGTGTTGCCGAGAGCTCTGAAAATCGCGCCTTCCCGTACCTTTCAGCTGTCAATCAAATACCTGTAGGCTAATTCCTTCTCTCACGGCTGGTAAACGGAATTTCCAGCGACCGAGATAGCCCATGCTTTCACAGGCTGCAGAGAAGCATTCTCTGAGCTGGTATAATGACCATAAGTCGCGCCGCCAGGACAATTTTCCCTGCATTGAAATTCAGCGGGACAACGCACTTTTGTGTCCGCCATATGCAGCCACAGCGCGCAACGGTTTGTGAATACATTTATCCTCTCCTCCTCTCTCCTCACTCCCAGGATGTGCGGTTGAGCAACTGTGCGGCTGACGGCCGTAACGCTGTTGTGCTGGACCTCCGCCGGCTTTTCTAACCGCATTCAGGGTGGAATGGGCCGGGGAGGGGGGGGGGGGGGGGGCACGGGACCTCATCTGGTTCGGATCTCGTCCGGCAGACGGCAAGACACATAACCCAAATAACACAAACCCCATTACACTTCAGGGAAGATGTATTTTTTTTTTAGTTGTGGGCATAGTTTCATGGCCCAATACACACTATACTGGTAGAACTGGAAGAAGTTATTTAGGAAGAAAGAAGTGCAATTCCACTGAATGGACTAAGGGCACTTCGTGTTTCTAAAGTTGGGTAGCTGCGTCCTCCTGACGTCACGAGGATACTTTTTAGCCCGCCCAAGAAATCAGGAAAATTTAGGAAATAAAAAACCATATCTCAACAATTCAGTAATATATAGTTCTCAGTCTTTGCACATGTTTTCAGCACTTATCTAAAACATGGATTTTTGTTTTGGGGGTCTTTACACCTTTAAGTTCAGTATATTTGCATTTAATGTTTTGTTTTTAAACATTTATGTAGGTAAAATTTCTTATCAGTTTTAGATGCAACATATTTTAACTGAATCATTGTTTAAGTTTTTTTTAGGTTTGAAATAATTTAGCTTACTCGTCACTGATGGTACACTCGCCTGACTTTGGTGCGGGCAGCGTGGGTTCAGTTCCAACTCAGTGACGGTGTGAATGTGAGTGTGAATGGTTGTCTGTGTCTCGATGTGCCCTGCGACTGACTGGCGACCAGTTCAGGGTGTGGTCTGCCTTTCGACCGAAGTCAGCTGTGATAGGCTCCAGCGCCCTGCGGCCCTAACCGCGATAAGCGGTGTTGAGGATGGATGGATAGTTTTTTTTTGCCCTTTATTTAAGTGCAGTGTTAATTTTCAAACTGTGCATAATGTTGGCTTATAATAATATTAAATATTTTATGAATAAAACCTCTGCCTCGTTTTTGATGAACACTTTCTACTAAGTGTACATTCTTGTGACGCCTGACACAAACTAGTTCACTGCACGCCGTTCAAAACTTCCTAAGTCGTTTGACCGTAAACTGAGGACACCCTACTGTCTGCCCCCAAGTGGAAACAGTGTAAAAAAAAAAAAATACATGACAAAAATGTTAGACTTTTGACACCATCATTTAATAAGAGCTGTGATGGTTTTTGTAAATCACCTTGAATTTCATGCCAAGTCTTTTAGGGGGAATCCAAAAACATATGATTTGTAGCTTGCACAACAGGAGTGCAACCTAAGAATGCATTCATACACTGACCTGTGTTCTCTGGCATGAGGAGCTGTCCTACCAGATTGCTGATCATCTGGGTGAGGGAGGAGACAACCAGAGGTGTGCCCTGTTGACAGGGACAAACAAACAAGAAACTACATGTTCATTATGGCCCCTAGACACTGGCACGCCAAGATCTATATTGGGTGTACAGTATTACACTCAAAAACTTTTCTTTTCCCCTTTTAGTTTCCTTTCCCCTTTACCGTGTGGGAACATTTCAAGATTTGCTCAACAACATACATACAACTAAAAAACACTCACTGATGTCCTAAGTGTACGTTCCGTACTTCTTGTTTTTGTACTTTTGTCCCAGAGAAGTGAAACAAAAATGATCAGCGGTGTCGTAAAAGTTGAACGTTAAAACAGACAAGATCACTGCAGGGGTATTGTAAAAGATGAATGCGTGTGATATCGCTCGGTTGACTGGCAACAAACAAGGGTGTACTCCTTGGATGGTTTGGTGACAAAGCTAAGGCACACTGTCGATATGAAACTAGATTTGCTTTTTCAATAGCTGCACCAGCAAAAAAAAAAAAACAGAACCCAGACCCTTAAATTCACCTGTGCTGCTTGTTGACCTGCTGTGGGCAACATCGCTCTCAGGTTGATGGTGGCTCCTCTGGTTCCCACATGCTGAGGGATATGGGGGGAGAAGGACGGTCTAGTGAAGACCACCCTGGCCTGAGGAGGCGGCGGATGTTGCGTAGAAGCGATCCCTTCATTGCTGACGGCGGCGGCAGGAATGGATGCTGCCGTGTGTGTTTGGTGATCAGACGAAGCTGCTGCAGCCATGGTGGCTGCTTGGTGGGAGATCTGCTGGACAATTGCTTGCATGAACTCTGGGGGCAAGCCTGTGAAGTTGGATAGAGGTTTCCGCTCAGTGCAGAGCAAGTCAAGTGTTGTTTTCCCCTGAAAACTACAGTACTGCGCAAAAGTGGGATTTGTGATTTGAACAATGCCATCATGACAATGCAGTATGTAATTCGAATTTTACTCAGTAGAGCACAATAACAACCATATTGTTTGTTGTAAATGTATGTTTGTACAGTTTACTTCAGTGACAGTTTTGTTGTTACATATTAATCCCAAAGGGAATATTTTTATTCATTTCTTGATAATAAATTGTCAAAACATTTGAAATGTTTTCTTAAAATGTATTAATGTTATATTTAAAGGTCACTTTCTCATAGTTTTGACAAATGTCATTGTTGTTTGCTTTTTCTTTTTATTGGGGCGGCGGGGGGGGGAATCAATTAAAATCGGAAATCAGATTTTTGGGGAAATTAAAACAATTCAAGACCATGTTGCCCAGCCCTAGAGTGGTGACATAAGACTTTGTCACAGTACTCTACATCTTTAAATTCATCCAAAGTAATGATGGAAAACAGTATCAGCATGGCAAATAACAACTCTACCCAAAAGAAGCACTCACCTGGTTGGACTGAACCTGCAGCATTTGGCTGTCCTGAACTTGCATCACCTGTCAAAAGCAAAACAATATGCAGTACCGATATATGATATGAATTATACTGCACATAGATTTGCACACCCCCTATACACGATGTGTGATTTAGTCTGATTTGTGTAGATTGCATGATGTGCGTTTCCTGTGTACTGTTAGGTACCATCAATGTTCATATGCATCATGACAACAGGCTCCATGGTCTGGTGGGTGATCCTGATCACCCGGGGTCCTTCTTGCTCTTGATGATGATTGGTCCCATTGGAGTCAGGAGGCGGAGCCTGAACGGAAGTCTGTTGAGCTG
This sequence comes from Phyllopteryx taeniolatus, assembly GCF_024500385.1. Classification (NCBI taxonomy): domain Eukaryota; kingdom Metazoa; phylum Chordata; class Actinopteri; order Syngnathiformes; family Syngnathidae; genus Phyllopteryx; species Phyllopteryx taeniolatus. Next base: position 14,924,388 of record NC_084522.1, read on the forward strand.
ACTGACCGCTAGGCCGAGATGGCAGGCGTTGATTTTCGCCAGCAGGTCCTCCGTTCGACAACATGGTCGCTGTGGTCCCCACGTTTATCTAGGAAAAATCAAAAAAAGTATTGCATTATGTGTATATATATAAATGAACAAAAAGTGAAATGTGACAGCATTAAATTTACTGTTTCATTTCAGAATGATTAACACCCATTCAAAAAAAATGTAACACAAACTCAAGAAAACAGGAGTTCCAGCAATAATTAAAAAAATATATATTTTTTTTGCATAAACTAATGTTTTCGTGCGGCACGGTGGCCGACTGGTTAGAGCGTCAGCCTCACAGTTCTGAGGACCCGGGTTCAATCCCCGGCCCCGCCTGTGTGGAGTTTGCATGTTCTCCCCGTGCCTGTGTGGGTTTTCTCCGGGCACTCCGGTTTCCTCCCACATTCCAAAAACATGCATTCATTGAAGATTCTAAATTGCCCGTAGGCATGACTGTGAGTGCGAATGTTTGTTTGTTTCTATGCGCCCTGCGATTGGCTGGCAACCAGTTCCGGGTGTACCCCGCCTCCTGCCCGATGACAGCTGGGATAGGCTCCCTAGTGAGGAGAAGCGGCTCACAAAATGGATGGATGGATGGATAATGTTTTTGTATTCAGGCCTTAGTGTATCTTACACCCTCTTTAAAGACGACGCTATCAAATAATTTTCTTCAAAACATTTACATAAGGCTTATTGATCACATTACCCTTTCTACAGTATATGCAAGTTTTAATATGTAAGGATGGAACAATGTTTACTTTCAAGTAGTGGTGTCACAGTATCAAAATTCTGACTTCGATACTATACCAGCATAAAGTACCTCCATACCGGTATTGAAATGGCAAAAATCTAAAACATCAGTAAAAGCAGTGAAATGAAAACTGACAAAACAACTTCAAATACATTTCTAGTTATTTTTACTAATGCAAAACATTTTGATAAACTTGAAAAATTATGTTATAATGGAATTAGCCCATTCTTAACATTAGTCATTTTATTAAATAATTAGATCACGGCCTGCATGATCATATACTGTATATTATATGAAGAATGTGTGTGTTTGTATGTACTATATAAAATTGTACATCTACAGTATACAATATATGGAAGATATATACAGTCATGAAAAAAAATATTAGACCTGCCTTGTTTCTTCAATTTCTTGTTCATTATAATACCTGGGACCAATAAAGGTATTTTACCTGAAGAATACAAAAGCTTAATTGTATTATTAAATATAATTGTGGTTATTATCAAGACAACCATGGAAAATTGCTAGCACTAGATATCAGCTCTATATTAAACTCTTTTTTTCATTGCCATCATTATATTCGTCCAAACAAAGGCACCTTTAGGTGCACCTGGCATTAGGAATGAACAGGAAACTGAAACAAGGGGTGTAATATTTTTTCCATATTGAGGGTGATATAGAGTTTTATGGCGTAACTGGTCTGGGGGGTAAACAAGGGTGTTTATTGCAGTATAGCATATAATGTAAATAAGATAAGGGTATGGGAGTGTGATGCATGAAAGCTCCCAGCAGGGTGGATACTGATCCAGCAGAGACCAGATGTCGAGGCAGACAATTCTTTGCGTAAGGACACACGACACTCAAAGAGTGGAAATTTTTCTCCACTTGGATAATAAGTGGTTTTCCTTTTGCATTCGTGTGGATTTGAATTTTTCTTGAACGCTCCGATCTCCGGGATGGTTTCCGACGATGAGTGGAGCCTGTAGCCGGGTCGAGCGCTCCAAGCTGGGCTTTCGTGCACCGCGCGCCTGTGCTAAGTCGTCTCATGCTATTGTTGCTATCGATCTCCTGCTGGTAACACTGTCTTTTGTGCAGTGGTGCGGTGCCGTCATAAGTAATCTAACGCATTGCTTTTAATAAAAGAGTAGCAAGATTACAGTTACCGTAATTTCTCGTGTATAATGCGCACCCCCCGAGTTGACCTCAAAATTCTGGAAAACCCTTCTACCTATGTATAATGCATTTTTACAATGCATGCTTTTGCGTCTACCCATATGATCAAAACATGAAGTATTATCTGTATTAATTACTCGCAAGTTAAGCACTTGCTTTGAACACTTAATCCTTTTTTTAATTTACTTGCTCTTATTTTGAAATTCACAGCCCTACTTTTATTTAGTAAATTATAAAACAGACAAACAAACAACAAAAATTAGAGAACGGTGTGCTTGTTTATATTTAGGTGGCTATTTAGCATGTCAAGTCTGCACTAAGTTTCTCATTTAATGTGGCTTCAACTACACTAATATTTAAGTTATGTTTTCATGTTGATGAAATCATTCTGTAACTTGTGTGGTGTACATTACCAACTAATGGGCACGGTTAAACTAATGCTTTCTTTTGGTACAGTGAATAAGTGATTCCTGCCACTTGACAGCTGCTGAAAGTAACTAAAAAGGTACTTTTTTCTAACTTAGTGACTTTTGAACTTAAGTAATCAGCAAAGTAACTAAGTTACTTTTTCAAGGTAACTGTGGCAACACTGCTCTTGTGTGCATTGAATCCTGAGTTGCCCTAACAAACAGCAGAGGAGAATCCACTGCATAGAACACTGACTTTGCTCACATCGCCTGGTGAGCTGCGGACTCTTGAGGTTACATCCTGCTGGCTAACGTGTGGCAGGCAAGTCGGCAGTTTGAAGCCATTTCATTCTCCCGGCTCCCACACAGTGTTGCGCACAAAACCGTTCGGAAGACAGGCAGTCATTGGCTGACTGTTGGCTTTTTAAGTACTGGCCTTTAAGACACCGCGGCTGTGTCCGAAATCACTAACCTAACCACTATATTGTACTATACTGTATATATATATATATAAATGTTTCTTTCTATTCGATTTCGATTATAATACAATGTTGACTCACTGGAGGGGCGGTGTGTGGCAGACCGGACTGGACTAGGACAGGATGGGTATACTGGGCCATGGGCCGGACTACATACAGGTGACGTGGGGGCGGGGTTGCCAGGTTGCAGCGAAGGTCACCAAGGATAACTAAGGCATTGCCCAGAAGACGTAGCGCATCTCCAGCCATGTTGAGAACACGCTGATCCTCATCTCGTTCCTGCGTCTAGGATGAAGTAAACACATTGTGTTACTGAAAAGCTTTGGACACTTCTGACATGAACAGCAACACGTTTGATACTGTCATTTTTTTGGGTTTATTATATGACGTAAAAAAATAAAAAAACATGTCAAAAGCAAAACAAATAACCACAGCATGGTAGGGATGGATGTAAAACATGTTTTTTTTTGCACACATCATAAATATTTCAACAATAATGGACCGTTGGATATGAAAAGAGCTGTTGTTGTCTTAGTGACACAATTCTCCCATTTTCAGGCTTAAATGTATATTTTCGAGTTTATTAAACTTTACAATTTTAATTAATAATTGTTAATGACATTTTTTTATTCACACATGATGACACATTTCTCTCAAGACGAGTGGTACAATTTCTAGCTAGAATTATGCCACATTATGTTGTTGGCTATACAAGCATGGGTGAAATGAAACTTGCTAAGTGAACTTTAAACAAGGCTTTTCCCAAATCTACAATTCTCCCTCTTAGGACTTTCCCATTGTTGTGAGTATTGGTTGATCAAATGAGTGGTATCAAACAAATATGTTTTTATGCTGACAAAGACAAACTACCAGCGGCAGTTAATCATCATCACTAAAGTTGAATAGGGTTTAGTTTTGTCAAGTTAAGACTAGACCCTTCAGCCCCATTTCTTCAAATGTCCCCATTGTGCGACGAATTAAGTTGGTCTTATCTTATATATTTGAGCCTGTATATATACCCTGGCACTTTTGAATCACATTCGGACTTTGAAATACCCAAGTCTTATTTTGAAAAATAACTGAAGATCTATGAATCATCATTCCAGCAGGGAAAAAAAGTGTGACTGAAAAAAATCATCCAAGCCCCAATACAACATTATGTCTTTAGTGATGTGTTACAATTTATTGACATGTTTTTCCTTGTTATTGTTCCACCAAGTGTCTCTTTCCTCCTTACATTGTTGTTGTAGTCTGCCGACGTGGCTGCTCCGAGGATCGAGTGGGTCCTCTCTATGAAAGGACGTAACCTCTCCTCCACCCTCCTGACCTCGGAGAGAATCTCTACAAACTCTGCAGGACTCGGGTGACTAGAGACAAGCAGAGAATCCTTGTTCTGAAGCCTCTTCTGCACATTATATTAATTCATTATGCACTGACACTCCTGATATTGAAAATAATGGCTAATACATGATTCTAAGGAGTATTTTAGTTTGTGGTTTTGGGATATATTTAACTAGATACGTGAGAGTGGCAATCTAAACTGAATATTAAAGGACCTAACTGGAGAATTCGCTACATAGCCGGTGGGGACAAAGGAATTCACTATACTATAAAGTTTGTCATATTTTATATAGTGTTGCTGTTGGGCGGAATCCCCCCCACCTCCAAAATGACGACATTTCAGGAAAAACAAACCAAAGAAAAAAAACACCATCTTGTTTGAGATTCCAAACACCGCTTTGTTCAAGTTGGTATTTTACCTTCTATAATGCACCCCACATACCGTCGCACGCGTCAACACAACAGCACCCCAAAATCATGTTCAACCGTTAACGTTTTGCATCTGTAAACCACCACGACACTTGTTGCTACCACTGACACTTTTGGAGTCAACTTACTTGGGTCGTGTGTTGTGTGCTCCTTCAGTTTGTGTGGAGGTTGACGATGACGAAGAAGGAGAAGGCTCGGTCTCCATAGACTGTGATTCGACAGCCATTCTGGTTGAGGAGGACGATGCTGGCAAGGACGACGAGGACTGCTGTGCCTCTGTTTCTGTCTGGGAACTGGAATCACCCTGGAAAGCATAACGGTGCACTTCAAACCTAGCAACACCCTCAGACAAAAACGGATTCACCGCAATGACAAAATCCCGAGACGCAAACTCAGCATGTTGTTTACACAGTGCAGTGTTGTGAGAAGTGCTATGTACGACATGGGAGGGCAGCCTCTTTGGGTCCAGACTCAGCAGTTCATTTGCATCTCAAAAAGAAGGAACAAATTCTAAACAAAGATTGTCTTAAGGGACTATCTCACTGGCGGTGGCGTAGCCAAGACTGCCGAGGCAGACCAGTGGCAGCGACTCCGGAATGTTGCTTGCGCTCTCACCAGGAAGATGTATACGTTCTGCCCCATCCCTAATCACAATGCAACTACAACTCAAAATTGGCAGCACACGTGCTCATCCATCTGCACAAAATATTTGAACATTTTGACATCATTGCCGTGTCTTGGAGTTGGGAGTTTGCCACTTGAGAGCAATATAATCTGCATTTTGTCACTTCAACACTGTGGTGTAAATCCAGCCAGGGATTCTTATTTGTAGTCAGGAAACACACCAATCTTGTATTTGTAACTGGTGAGTAACAATGCGCCGAAATGAAAAATTCGAGTTCGAAACCGAAAACCAAAACTGAGGAATCCAAGGCCAAAAAACCGAAACACCAAAAAGACATTTTTATCAAACTTTATTTGTACGTGCCTTTCATACAAAAGAAATGCAACACAAAGAGCTTTCCACTTGAAATATATATATATATAAACAAAACAAAAAGAATACCTGCTAATTATTAATTATAAAATTATGACAATGATTAGTAAAATTGCATTTATGGCTATGACTGCAGAGCTTCCCAGCTATAAAAATGTGTCTGAATTTCCATATTTTTTTAAATTACGTCAAGAACATTAGCGCGGGACAGTTATTGCAGTAATTATATTAGAGGATAACAAAAATCTGCATACTGTTCAATTACACAACATAATCATTACTCTATGATTGTAATCATTTATAAATTATGGCTTCAATATTTGAATGCATTTATTGCATCAACTGTGTAATGGCAGATGCATTTGCAGCCAAATGTCTTGTCTTGCATGCTCTTTTTGTATTTCCTGTATTCACTGTTGCTGCTGAAATGATGCAAATTTCCCCGTGGTGGGACTAATAAAGGTCATCTTAGATTATACAGATTTATTCTAGAAATGTACTTTTAAATCATAGGTCCATCTTCTCAAGTGAGGCCGCAGCGGTGACGTACTACTTCGTTTGTGGTTTCTGGACCCTGTACGGGGAGTCTAGCATCGTATATTATAGTATTTTCCTCAATAAACACATATTAATTTGCCTGCTATTTTGCTCTTCAAAGCTGGCTAATCTCCACTATTACACGGTTCCAGCCAGACCAACGGAACAAATGTACTGTACCACCCAGCACTTATTTTGGTGTTTTGCGACATCACGATAGCACGGAGTCTTTCTCCCGTCCAATCTTCCGCCTGTCCTTCGCGATACGACACTTGTCTAAAAGTGGAGTTGATTTGCGGTCATTCAGGCGATGATTAGTGACCCGTGCTGCGTTGACAACGGACGCGAGACGCGGCTCGGCATCGTATTTAGCCGCGTTAGCTGTATCTCGGCGGTAGCTTGGGCGGCGCGGTTCCCATAATTCATTGTGACATGCAAATTTGAATTATTCCACTAAAAAAAAAGATCTTTGTTGTTAATGTGTGTTTATGTAACCAGTAGTTCGTTGAATGTGTGTTATTTGACATTTATGCTTATTTCATATTCACAGTTTACTTATTATGCACTATGTCATTATCAAACCGTGAGTGTCGGGTGTGTGTAATAAATTGACGTCCAAGTCAATTCAACTTGATAGAGCATTGCTTGGTTTTGTTCTTATTTTAAATTCTCTTGTGTCATGCTAAAAACAAACTTTTCTGTTTGTAACAATTAGAAGAAAAAAAAACAGTGAGTGGTGAGCATACAGTGACAATCTATTTATTTACTGATTTATGTATCTTCCCTTTATCGATTGAGATAAGGCAATTGAGAACGGGCTCTCATTTGCAATGCTGACCGGGCTGCAGACAACGCTCTGGAAAGAAGAAGACAGTACCTCCAGCCTGCTGATCAGAATCTGAGCGTGCCGAAGCAGGTTCTCAGCCAGCTGCACCCCCACCCGAGCCTCACTCTGCACCGACTGGTCCAAGTTAATCCGCACATCCACTGAGCCATTGCGCTACACATCCAAACACCCGACAGTTTTACAGAATGAACGTGGTTGTATTGGAAAAGATTGATGATAATAATGCAGCTTTACCCCCGCACTGGTGCTGACCCTGGCGTTTCTTTCGGACTCACCTACTCCAGGCATCATCTGCTGAGCAGACATCTAGAAAACAAAATGCAGGTGTCCAAGGCAAATGTCATTTCCCTAACATAATTCATTTGACATCATGCTGTAAAATTATATGGACCAGTGCTGGCTCAGCAGATGACCAAGATTAGCAATGTCAACAGCACCTGAGGTTCCATAATGTTGACAGGGAGGTTGAAAGTCCCAAGCATCACGTAACTGTTGCCGTTGCGCTCTTGGGGTGGCACTGGGGAGGTGGCAACATGGCTGCTGCTGTCATCCTCCCCTTCATTGGATACATCTGCGCCCCCTGAGCCAGTCACGGTGGTTTGAGGTGGGGCACGCTCTACGAGATGAATGACCTTCCCATCCACATCTGAGCGAGAAATATTTAAGTAAACACAGCAACAGGACACGCCGGTTAAATCACTTTGACCTTTCAAAGCGGTAAAATGTAAGGCAGTATTGATTGGAAACTTTGCTCCTTTCAAGGTATTGTAGTACTGCAATTTCCTCAACTATCAATATTCCCTAATGTAGATACAGTATGTTTGCAAAAAGGCGGCACGGTGGACGACTGGTTAAGATCATCGCCTGCCACCGTGGGGGACCTAGGTTCAAGACCCCGACTGGACCATCCGCCAACATCCCCCGGACTCACGGCTGTGGTGTCCTTGAGCAAGGCACTGATACCCCGAAATGCTCCCCGGGCGCTTCAGCTGCCCCCTGCTCCAGTGTGTTCCACTAACATGTGTATGTGTTCACTGTGATGGGTTAAATGCAGAGAACATATTTCGTGTGCATGCATGCATGTTCATGACAATAAAAGATGATGATTCTTCTTCGATCCCCGGCCCCGCCTGTGTGGAGTTTGCATGTTCTCCCCGTGCCTACGTGGGTTTTCTCCGGGCACTCCAGTTTCCTCCCACATCCCTAAAACATGCATGCAGGTTAATTGAGGACTCTAAATTGCCAGTAGATGTGAATGTGAGTGCGAATGGTTGTTTGTTTGTATGTGCCCTGCGATTGGCTGGCAACCAGTTGAGGGTGTACCCCGCCTCCTGCCCGATGATAGCTGGGATAGGCTCCAGCACGCCCGCGACCCTGGTGAGGCGAAGCGGCTCAGAAAATGGATGGATGGATGTTCGCAAAAGGGTTTTTATCTCAGTGTGGAATGCATCTGACTCCAATAACCGTCCATGTTGTTAGTGCATCTCATCTAATCTTGAGGTTTGAGTTACTTACTGTACATAGTCAGCGTTCTGTCATCTTGTAGCACTCTGCCCTGGTAGATGAGCCTCTGCTTGTCTACTGGGATATCCACTGATGATGCTATGTGCTCCTTGAACTGTCTCACTGTCAACTAATGGACAACGAAGGGAACAAGGCAGTCAAGCAAACCTGGCATAACGGGATAGGAAGGATGAAGGGCACACCAACTAGAACACGAGTCAAGGTATAGCAGCATTACCTCGCCTCTGACTTTATAGCTCCTACTCTGTGAGTCTAAAGTCTTCACTGTGACATCAGTTACACCAGTTGACTCCGCCATATTACCGTGTTTTTTTTTTTTTTTTTTTTTAAATAACCCCAACTATATTTTAAGGACTAAATTGCTAATTTTGGCATTTGGAAAGCTAAATCAGCAGTTGCTACAAATAAAACAAATAAAAGCTATCTACGATCAAGCCGTACAGAATAGCATGTTGTACCAGGATGAGTGCAACACACGAGCCATGTTATTGTTATTAGCCCGTTAGCGCGAGCTAACAAGCGTATGCCAGCCACCGGGAATGAGCAAAATAACAAATTACACGTTTGTCCGAGATTATTTTAGCTCCAGATAAAAGTAATGCATTTCAATTATACATCAACAAACCGCGTTTTATTTTAAAAGGGACACATTTGGTAATTAGCGCTCGCAGTGCTGGTCCAAGAGGTAAGTAGCAGCTAGTTCCAAAAATAACACACTGTTACGTAGAAATAAAGACTAGAAACACCAGCGCGCTGTGGTAACACGGCTAACTAGCGTGCCTCCGTGGCGGCCATGTTTGTAAGGGCAACATTCCCATCAAAGGTAATGCAAGGACATTGAAATTAAGTCGTAACGTGCTCATTTCTCTGCCGATTTACGTTAGATTTACTCTTTGAGCTATTAATAAAGAACATTTGAAAAAAGCTATAAGTATACTTGTGAAATGTTACTCCAAGTTCCCTTTTCGTAATTGTACCGCTTTGTATGCCACTGTATGTAGCACAATGGACCGGCATCTTTGGTGCTTTTCGGATTTCTTGCTGTTGTACACAAGGAATGCTACGACGACTTTGACCTTTCTAGCTTTGCGTTACCGTAGGCACGCGTATCTAGTGGCGCGTCGAATAAACTAATCCATATCAATGCGCTGTAACGTAAAAAATGACGTCATAGCAGGCGTTTTTTCGTTAATGTAGAATTTATTTTGTCGCATTATCGAATTATTGAAATAGCAATTTATGTCGACATGGAATGTATTAAAAACATCGGTTTATTTGCTACATTTAAGATAGATGAAGACAGATAAAATAGTTGTCCACCAACTATATCATGGTGCGGTCATTTCTTTACGGTAGAAGCTAAAGAATTAGATTTTTTCTTCATTGTTTATGACTCCGGGTGCTGTTGTGTCCTCGTCGACAAGTTGAGACAGACGTCAAGGTGTGGCGGGGAGGAAGCTGTTACTGCACATCTCAAAGTGTGTCAGTGGAAATACTTCGCCAAACTTTTCCTCGCGTCAATGAATGCTGACGTCATTTCGGAGGAGGGAAGTCCTAATGTGACGAAGCCGCACACCCACAGAAGCCACAGGAGCGATGCTGGTTGAACTGAAGAGCTTTTGGCGACGTGAAGTGAAGTGAAGTTTTTTTGGGTGGACTCTGAGCCTTGGATTAGTGCAAGTTCCGCCCACGAGACAAGCAGGAACCTTTAAGATCCACAATGGAAAGAGCCTAAAACACCTGGAAGAAGAGGTAATCTCAGGAAACACGTTTCATTGGTCATTTTATAATCCCTACTACTGGGACTGAAGTGACCAAAAACGGACTTTTTATGACTATTTGTTTGTTAGCCTACATTTTTACATAACCCAAGGCTCGTTCACAAAGCATGCTATAATGGCTATTTGTGTAGCTTTTGATGGTGCTTTATGTTGCGGTGTACATAGTGATTATTTGGAGGAACTAACATTTACTAAGTGAATAATACCTGCTGCTTCTTCACTTGCTTGCCAATGTGGAGCAAGTCCTTCTGTGACTCATTGTCCAATTTCACCACTTCCCCAAACACCAACAAGCTGTTTCACTCAACAATCGGTGCCTGAAAGGAACTCTCTCGCTCGAGTTTTTCATACCTTGACTCCTCTTTTTTCTTTTTCTTTTCATTTTTTCTGCAGCAGTTCCCTCTTGTCATCATCTGTCATGGCCGCTCTGCGTCGATTCAGCTCCGAGGGATCCCTCCTGGATCTCGATTTCTTCTCATTGAGGAAGGTGAACCTCAAGAGAACAGAATATGACAACCGCCGGGAATCTGGCACATACACACCTCGTGTTGCTGACGATGAGGTGGATGCAGAGGAGCCTCCTATCGTTCAGGAGCCAAGTCCTTCTCAGGCTGGAAAGAGAGAGCTGATTAAGGAGCACAGTGTCAGCGTGGAGAACCTGAGAGACCTGGAGAAAAAGAACAAGAGCCAACTCGAAGTGTGTCCCATCGGCGACTGCTACAGGGCCTACAGTGATAGCCAACTGGCCCCGGCTGCAAAGGGAAGCACAGAGAGCGTAGAAAGAGATGACCTACCTTCTCCATCTGCTTCGTCGTCGTCCAATCCATTCCCCCTCAAATCCCAGCATCGAGCCAAACTGTCAGCTGCTAAACTGCACCTCAAGAGTCTGTTCAGTCAGGTAGGTCCCAAATAGGACTTGCATTGTGTATTCACCACGCTTGACTTTGTCCACATTTCATTCATTTTTGCCTCAAAACAACATGGGGAAAAAAACCCAACAACAACAACTAATTAATCACATGTACAGAAGTTTGTGTACTTTCTCAGTCATCCAGGTCATGGTAATCCACAAAGGTCGATTCAAGGCACCTGGACTTTTCTTTTTTGACGAAGACATTTCACCTTTATTCCAAAAGGCTTCTTTACTTCTATACTTCTATGGCATAAATAGAGAGACTCAACACTGGAAATTTAGAACTGAAACATCTTCAACGAACAAGAACGGTCCAGTTGCCTTGATTCGAACATTTTGCAGATTTACATAATTATTTGCAGCATTTGCCTGTGGAGCTCAAATTTGAGCTCAGGTGAATCTTGTTTCCAGTGATCTTCATTGAGATGTTCCTCACACTTTCTAGAGTCCACCTGCGGTAAATTCAGTTGATTAAACATGATTTCTGAGACAGCGCAACCCTGACTCAATAAGATCCCACAGTTGACAGTGCATGTCAGAGCACAAACCACGCATGAAATCAAAGAAACTGTCTGTAGACCTCCGACACAGGATTGTCTCAAGGTGCAGCTCGAAAAACCTCTGCTGCGTTGACACTCCCAGTGAGCTCAGTGGCCTTCCGTAAATGTAAGAAGTTCAGAACCAACCGGGACAAGTCCTAAAGCTGTCAGTGCTGCAGCGTTCCTCTGTGGGAAGAGGAAAACCTTGCAAAGGGACACCCATACCTGCAGCAATCCACCAATTAAGCGTATATAATAGGCCAAACCAGGGGTGTCCAAAACACAGAGCAGAAAGTAGAGGAAAACATTTTTGTAAAAATGGCCTTCCCCCCCCCCCCCCCCCCCCCCCCACAGATTAAAAAAATAATAACTTTTTTGCAGAATGTACTTTTAGTTTTTCCTGCATGTAGCTACTATAATCATGCATCCTGTTCTTTAAAAGGGCGGAAACGGCAAAGTTAGGGAAACAAAACTTTAGTCACTGCCAAAACATTTGGCCACAATGCCCCTCTGACCCTCACCCCATCGTCTTCCTCCTCATCATCAGTGCTAATAGCACTGTGGGCTGACACAACCACAGTCCTCCGCCTTTTGCCATAAATTCAAAATTTCAAAATTAAAATTTCCTCACGAAATTATAAAAGAAGTCTCTCGAAGTACAGGTATATTCATCATGCAAATGGACAAACAACCATTCATCCTCACATTCACTTCACTTAACCTACCGTGCATGTTTTGGGAATATGGGAGGAAACCGGAGTCGCCAGAGAAAACCCACGCAGGCACTGGGGGAAAACGCAAACTCCACACAGCCCAGATTTGAACCCTCGACCTCAGAACTGTGAGGCCGATGTGCTAACCGGTCTCACCTGTACATCATTAAAATGTGTATGTTACAAACTATATTATTTGATTATTTTTGAGGAAAAGGGGAGAATGACATCTGCTTGTCTGACATTCTCTTTGTTATATTGCAGCCATTTGCTAAAATCATTTTAAAAATTTTTCCCACATGTACACACAGCACCCCATATTGACAGAAAAAAACGGAATTGTTGACATTTTTGCAGATTTATTAAAAGAAGAAAAATGTAAATATCACACAGCCGTAAGTATTTCAGACCCTTTGCTCAGTATTTAGTAGAAGCACATTTCTGAGCAAATACAGCCACGAGTCTTTTTGGGAATGATGCAACAAGTTTTTCACACCTAGATTTGGGGATCAGCTGCCATTCCTCCTTGCAGATTCTCCCCTGTTCTGTCAGGTTGGATGGTGAACAGCCATTTTCAGGTCTCTCCAGAGATGCTCAATTGGGTTTAAGTCAGGGTTCTGGCTGGGCCATTCAAAAATAGTCACGCCGTTCTGAAGCCACTTCTTCGGTATTTTAGCTTTGTGCTTCGGGTCATTCTCTTTTTTGAAGGTGAACCTTCGCCCCAGTCTGAGGTTCTGAGCACTCTGGAGAAGGTTTTCGTCCAGGATATCCCGGTACTTGGCCGCATTCATCTTTTCCAACCAGTCTTCCTGTCCCTGCAGCTGAAAAACACCCCCACAGCATGATGCTGCCACCACCATACTTCACTGTTGGAACTGAGCAGTGCCTGGGTTTCTCCACACATACCGCTTAGAATTAAGGCCAAAAAGTTCAGTCTTGGTCTCATCAGACCAGAGAATCTTATTTCTCACCGTCTTGGAGTCCTTCAGATGTTTTTTTTTTTTTTAGCAAACTCCATGCAGGCTTTCATGTGTCTTGCACTGAGGAGAGGCTTCCGTCGGGCCACTCTGCCATAAAGCCCCGACTGGTGGAGGGCTGCAGTGATGGTTGACGTTCTAGAACTTTCTCCCATCTCCCGACTGCATCTCTGGACCTCAGCCACAGTGATCTTTGGGTTCTTCTTTACCTCCCTCACCAAGGCTCTCCTCCCCTGATTGCTCAGTTTGGCCGGACGGCCAGCTCTAGGAAGGGTACTGGTCCTCCCAAATGTCTTCCATTTCAGGATTATGGAGGCCACTGTGCTCTTAGGAACCTTAAGTGCAGCAGAAATGTTTTTGTAACCTTGGCCAGATCTGTGCCTTGCTACAATTCTGTCTCTGAGCTCAGTTCCTTTGACCTCATGATTCTCATTTGCTCTGACAAGCACTGTGAGTTGTAAGGTCTTATAGAGACAGGGGTGTGGCTTTCCTAATCAAGTCCAATCAGTATAATCAAACAGAGCTGGACTCCAATGTAGGTGTAGAACCATCTCAAGGATGATCAGAAGAAATGGACAGCACCCGAGTTAAATATGAGTGTCACAGCAAAGGGTAAAAAATTAAGCCTCATCATTTATTTTTCCCGCTTCAGTTTGTCTATTCTGTTAACATTCCTTTAGAAGTGTAAACTAATATTGCATGTATTACAGTAAACCATTTATAATTGCAACCTTTAAGGCTTCCAACTTGCATGTAAATATGTGATGTCTTTCAGAGTCCCCATTCCTCAAACTCCAACCTTTCAAACACAGAACAAAAAGACAGGTAAGAATTATGGATTGTGTCTTGTCCCTTCAGATGGAAGACACACACACACACACACACACACACGAAGGAAGACATCAAGGACTTTGTGTCAGCTCAGTGTTGGTTTCAAGCTGTGGAGACTTGATTTTTGGTCTCTGTTGTGTTGTGATCCACAGTGCCAAAGAGAGGCGGTCACGTTTGCTCTTCATGCGTCAGTGGAGCCAGGTGGGCCAGAGTCAGAAGTACAAGTTAAATCGAGTGGAAATGGAAAAATGGGCCGAGTCCCTGGACTGCCTGCTGGCCAGTCAGAGTGAGTGCTCGTCTATTCAAAGATTTTTTTGGGAAGGCCGGCACAAGCTAATTGAGCTGTTTTTGCTTTTCTATTCTCTCTCTGGAATGTGCATCCACTGAGATTACTTCCTGCATCACGATCCAAAACCTTATTAGATAATCTCATAACTACTCGGTCCTGGTGAACCTTTTAGAAGCATTGTGTAGTTGATTAACTTTTTGAAAGTATAATCTCTTTGAATAATTGTTTAAATGTTAATTCCTTCTCATTATTTTTATGACCCTTCACCCTTTGTAGGTCCTATTCAGACATTAGGTGCCATTAAATTGGGTTTCAGAAGTAATATTTTTAGAAATATATTCTAACATCATAGAATAAATATCATAGTGAAATTGGAATATAAAAAACAATCATTAATTAGCTTTGTCTGGTTTTGATTTGTTAGTTGAAGTTTTTGCAAAGTAACAGGACTATAATATGGCCCCAGTTTAGTTCATCTACAGATGTTTCTTGTCAGCACTCTCCAGTTTACAATTTTCTACTATGCAGTAATTAACATCCTATGTCTAAAGCATGTTGTATACGATCAATTTTTTTCTTATGAAATGAATGCAAACCGCATTGCATGACATGAAATGGGTAGATCATTAATTCACAGAATGCTAACACTATACAACGGAAGCTGAAAACATAGCTATGGTTTTCACCCAACCAACTCGAGGAATTATTGTTCTTGGGTAAAGGCAACATTCTACAAACCCCAATTCCACTAAAGTTGGGACGTTGTGTAAAATATACATAAAAACAGAATTCAATAATTTGCATCTGTTTTCAACCTATATTCAATTGAATACACTACAAAGACGAGATATTTATGTTCAAACTGCTAAACTTTATTGTGCTTTTGCAAATATTCACTCATTTTGAATTTGATGCCTGCAAAAAAAGCTGGGACAGGGGCGTGTTTTCCACTGAGTTAGATCACTTTTCCTTTTAACAACACTCAATTACCGTTTGGGAGCAAAGGACACTAATTGTCGAAGCTTTGTAGGTGCAATTCTTTTACATGCTCATTTGAAGTACAACTTCAGTTGCTCAACAGTCTGGGGTATTTGTTATTGTATTTTGTGCTTCATAATGTGCCTCACATTTTCAATAGGAGACAGACAGGTCTCCTGTTGGTTAGTTGCCACGTGCAGAATGTGACTTGGCATTGTCTTGCTGAAATAAGCAGGGACGTCCCTGAGAAAGACATTGCTGGGATGGCATCATATGTTGCTCCAAAACCTCTATGTACCTTTCAGCATGAACGGCGCATTCACATATGTGCGAGCTACCCATGCCATGGGCACTAACACACCCCCATACCATCACAGATGTTGGCTTTTGAACTTTGCGCTGATAATGGACGGTCCTTTTCCTCTTGGCCCGGAGGACACGACGTCCATG
The DNA here is from genome assembly GCF_024500385.1 of Phyllopteryx taeniolatus. NCBI lineage: Eukaryota > Metazoa > Chordata > Actinopteri > Syngnathiformes > Syngnathidae > Phyllopteryx > Phyllopteryx taeniolatus. Next base: position 14,940,374 of record NC_084522.1, read on the forward strand.
AGTTCCAAAAACAATTTGAAATGTGGACTCATCAGACCACAGCGCACACTTCCACAGTCAGATGAGCTTGGGCACAGAGAAGCCAGCGGTGTTTTCCGGGCGTTTTATTTCAGTTTTTTAGGTTGGTGTCATGCATAACTGAGCCTTTTCCAATTATTATGAAAAAAATTAAATATAATGTTAAGATAGTAAATAGAGATGAATAGATAAAACCTAATGAAATAAGATGGAACAGCTCCGAACATCCATCCATTTTCTACCACAGTAGCTTTAGCAGAGACGCCCAGACTTCCCTCTCCCCAGCCACTTCATACAGCTCTTCCGGAGGATCCCGAGGCGTTCCCAGGCCAGCCGAAGGACGTAGTCTCTCCAGCGTGTCCTGGGTCGTCCCCGGGGTCTCACCCGGAACACCTCACCAGTGAGGTGTCCGGGAGGCATCCAAATCAGATGCCCCAGCCACCTCATCTGGCTCCTCTCGATGTGGAGGAGCAGCGGCTCTACTCTGAGATCCTCCCGGATGACCGAGCTTCTCACCCTATCTCTATGGGAGAGCCCGGACACCCTGCGGAGGAAACTCATTTCGGCCGCTTGTCTCCGGGATCTTGTTCCTTCGGTCACGACCCACAGCTCGTGACCATAGGTGAGGGTAGGAACGTAGATTGACCGGTAAATTGAGAGCTTCGCCTTTTGGCTTAGCTACTTCTTTACCACAACGGACCAATACAAAGTCCGCATCACTGCAGACGCTGCACCGATCTGCCTGTCGATCTCCCGTTCCATTCTTCCCTCACTCGTGAACAAGACCCCAAGATACTTGAACTCCTCCACTTGGGGCAGGATCTCATCCCCGACCTGGAGAGGGCACGCCACCCTTTTCCGACTGAGGACCATGGTCTCAGATTTGGAGGTGCTGATTCTCATCCCAGCCGCTTCAGACTCGGCTGCGAACAGCTCCAGTGAGAGTTGGAGGTCACGGCTTGATGAAGTTAACAGAACCACATCATCTGCAAAAATCAGAGATGCAATACTGAGGCCACCAAACCGAACCCCCTCTACGCCTCGGCTGCGCCTAGAAATTCTGTCCATAAAAGTTCTGAACAGAATCGGTGACAAAGGGAAGCCTTGGCGGAGTCCAACCCTCACCGGAAACGAGTCCGACTTACTGCCGGATTTGCGGACCAAACTCTGACTCCGGTCGTACAGGGACCGAACAGCCCGTATCAGGGGGTTCGGTACACCATACTCCCAAACCACCCTCCACAGGACTCCCCGAGGGACACGGTCGAACGCCTTCTCCAAGTCCACAAAACACATGTAGACTGGTTGGGCGAACTCCCATGCATCCTCGAGGACCCTGCCGAGGGTGTAGAGCTGGTCCACTGTTCCACGACCAGGACGAAAACCACACTGCTCCTCCTGAATCTGAGATTTGACTTCCCGACGGACCCTCCTCTCCAGCACCCCTGAATAGACCTTACCAGGGAGGCTGAGGAGTTTGATCCCCCTGTAGTTGGAACACACCCTCCGGTCCCCCTTCTTAAAAAGGGGGACCACCACCCCAGTCTGCCATTCCAGAGGCACTGTCCCCGATGTTCATGCGATGTTGCAGAGGCGTGTCAACCAGGACAGCCCCACAACATCCAGAGCCTTTAGGAACTCTGGGCGAATCTCATCCTTGCCACCGAGGAGCTTTTTAACTACCACGGTGACCTCAAACCCAGAGATAGGAGAGCCCGCCTCAGTGAACCCACACTCTGCTTCCTCATGGGAAGGCGTGTCGGTGGAATTGAGGAGCTCTTCGAAGTATTCTCCCCACCGACTCACAACGTCCCGAGTCGAGGTCAGCAGCGCCCCATCCCCACTGTACACAGTGTTGGTGGTTCACTGCTTTCCTCTCCTGAGACGCCGGACGGTGGACCAGAATTTCCTCGAAGCCGTCCGGAAGTTTTTCTCCATGGCCTCACCGAAAACCTCCCATACCCGAATTTTTGCTTCAACGACCACCAGAGCTGCATTCCGCTTGGCCAGCCGGTACCCATCAGCTGCCTCAGGAGTCCCACAGGCCAAAAAGGCCCGATAGGACTTGACGGCATCCCTCACCGTTGGTGTCCACCAACGGGTTCGGGGATTGCCGCCACGACAGGCACCGACCACCTTACGGCTACAGCTCTGGTCAGCCGCCTCAGCAATGGAGGCACAGAAGATGGCCCACTCTGACTCAATGTCCACCGCCTCCCCCTGGATGTGGGGGACTCCCTTCCATGTCTCACTACCCATTGCCCACATGAGCATTGAAGTCCCCCAGCAGAACGATGGAGTCCCCAGCAGTCTCCAGCACCCCCTTCAAGGTCTCCAAAAAGGGTTGGTACTCTGAGCTGCTGTTTGGTGCATAGGCACAAACAACAGTCAGGACCCGTCCCCCCACCCGAAGGCAGAGGGAGGCTACCCTCTCGTCCACCGGGGTGAACCCCAGTGTGCAGGCGCCGAGCAGGGGGGGCAGTAAGTATACCCACACCTGCTTGGCGCCTCTCACCGTGGGCAACTCCGAAGTGGAAGAGAGTCCAACCCCTCTCAAGAGGACGTTACCAGAGCCCAAGCCGTGTGTGGAGGCGAGCCCAACTATATCTAGTCGGAACTTCTCGACCTCACACACCAGCTCGGGCTCCTTCCCTACCAGAGAGGTGACATTCCATGTCCCTAGAGCCAGCTTTTGTAGCCGCGGATCGGATCGCCATGGTCCCCGCCCCGGCCACCGCTCAGCTCACATTGCACACAACCCCAATGGCCCCTCCAGGTGGTGAGCCTATGGGAAGGGGGATCCACATTACTCTTTCGGGCTGTACCATGCGCTCACCTTCGAGCCCCACCTCCAGGTAATTTAAATTTCAATTATATAAAATCATTTTCCATTTAAAGGCAGACAGAACAAGAACAGTGGATGAGGAATTGTAACACAAATTGCACAGTTTGATCACATTTTTCCATACTAGCACATTTGTAAAAGCACATAAAAAGTACAGTACTGGATACACTGATTTGCAGCTTCATCCAGAAATGTTTACTCTTTAGCTATTTGCCTAGAGTGCTTCTCCTTGACGAATGCAACCAAAATATCTGAACTCAGCTCAGGGCGATGGAGCTCCACCCCTTTACTCTGAAATCTCTCCATTGCTTGCATGTGAAAATCAGTTGAGCAGTTTTTTTCATTTTTTTTAAACTATGTTGGTAATAATTTGACAGTGTCAGCATCAGAGCGCTGTCATAATCAGAGCCAAAATATGAAGCACATCCCTTAGTAGCGTATAATGTAATGTACGGTAGTTCTACCCCACTGCAAAGTACATTACACCCACAATAATAACATTATTAATTAATAACTGACATTTTGATACAGTTGTAGTTTGCAGTGCAAGGCAACGTTCCGAGAGATTATTATAAGAATTTGGTTACTTCGGATACATGAAGGAGGTAAACTAATTTGATACTGAATCATTGGATTGTGCAGGTGTTCTTAATATTGTGGCCAGTGAGTGTATCTCAGGTCACTGAAGGCACTATTAGTTGGAGGCTCATTTTAATAAGTTATGTACTTGCACATTACGTAGACAGGGAATTCTGCAGTCTGATATGTAACTGACTGACTTTGGCAGTAAGCGAGCCTAGTCTAGCTTCAATTTTTTGTTGTTGTTGTCCTGTTCGGCTGTTAGGTCAAGCATGATGGAAGATCTGTATCCCTTTTATGCCGGAACAGTTTTACTGTGTCACAGTGGAGTTTTTAGGCTTCCGCTGTGGTATTATCATTGAGGTTTATTGAGAATCAGACAAAGTTTCTAGAAGGGAGAGAGAAACAAAGACAGAAGACAAAGCACTAATTGTAAACAGGATGAGAGAAGTAAATCTGACATCATCTACAACAATGAAACATGAAATATGAGTGTTGCATGGGGCTGTAGTGCTACACCCTGTGAGGGAAGGACAGGACAAGATAGAACAGGACAAGGGTCGTGAACCCGGCTGTACAACTGAAGTGTGGTGGCATTAGCTATTGTAAATTAGAAAAGTCTACAGGACGAGAGTATAAGTGAGGGGATACACAAGCGATTTGCATATTCATGAGTTATTTGTTGCCGTAAGTGCGTGACCCCACACCCAGTGAAATAGTCCTCGGGGTGTGCGCCTGCGGATACATGCAAGTAAATTGATACCGTTTTACATGCACAAAGACTGACAGAAGTGTCCTGTAATTGCTGTGGCCGCACCGCGGCGGCTGAGGACCCCACCCACTCAATCGAGGGTCAATCTAGTCAGATTACGATAGTTGCCGAAGTGATGTCGACATCTCATGACGTCACTGGTTATTGAGTACCTTGCAATACCTGCACGTTGACGTAGGTAGAGTCCTGGATTACATTTCTGTCTCCTAGTGATTTTGGATATTGTCCATCTTGCGAAATCCTTATCACCAGTCTCCTCAAAACTAGATGGGTTCTGCTTCAACCCTCTGGTTACAGACAATGTACACGTCTTTGGCCACCACTAAAATGTAAAGTGTGATTTACTTGTGTCACTCTGTAATAATGATAATGATGAATTGCGGCCTGGCTGTGAATGAAGGTGCAGTTTATTTGTTTTGTTTTTTTTTCAATTCATTTGTCGTATTTCATTGTAGATACGTACTTAGATTACACAGAAGAATGCAGATGCAGTGACACCGCCATGATCAAACAGGATTTGTTCTAAGATGTTTGTTCGATTTGTTCATAGTCCAAAACAGTTTGAAAGAAAATATTCTGGTCCAGATTCAAACTATCGTCATCATCATAAAACTATCGCTACATCATCCATCCATCCATCCATCCGTTCTCTATTCCTCTTGACCTCGATTGGGTTGTGGGTGAGCTGGAGCCTATCCCGGCTGACTTTGGCTGAGAGGCTAAACCTACACTCACATTCACACCTGTGCAATGTTTACAAACTCGAATCGCAATGGAGTTGGGACATTGTGTAAAATACAGAATACAACGATTTGCAAATCCTTTTCAACCTATATTCAATTGAAATACACCACAAAGACAAGATATTTAATGTTCAAAGTGATGAATGTTATTGTTTTTTTGTGTGTGCAAATATTCCCTCATTTTGAATTTGATTCGTGCAACACATTCCCAAAAAGCTTGGACAGGGGCATGTTTACCATTGTGTTACATCACCTTTCCTTTTAACAACTCTCAATAAGCGTTTGGGAGCAGAGGACAATAATTGTTGAAGCTATGGAGGTGGACTTCATTCCCATTCTTGCTTGATGTGCAACTCCCGTTGCTCCATGCCCACCGGGCAATGATGTCGGTAACGCGTTACTCCCAAAATGTGGTCCAGTGACATCATAACTAATCTAACGCGTTGCTTTTTATATTAGAGTAGTCAGATTACAATGACTTTGATTCAGCTGCCAATAGTTACTTTTTTTTGTTCACGAGAACCAAGAGTTTAACATGCATTTGCATACTATCCTATTTATCGTCAGGCAACATATATTTCTCATGAATAAACTACAGTGCTTGGGAACATGAGGCAAGTCAATAACCAGGACACTTGATTCAATCACGGTGCACGTCATAGGTGGAGACCAATTTTCAGACTTTGTTTTAGTAACGACTAATAAAACAGACAACACGCACTATATTCTTAACTATCCATAACTAAACGACTAAGTACAATATCGAGAAAAGGCGAAATATTTAACAGCCGTCTGGGGCAATGACGTCGTGACACGTGACGTGTTGCACGTTTCCCGCACATAGTCAACTCCCGTGTACCCAAGCAGCCAGCGGCGCAAACTTCCAAAAAATGGAAGGGGACCACTCTGACGAGGGATTGGCATACTTCAACTGGACATACAGTCACTACTTCCGAGTTTCTCTAAGGAGTTCCGGTTCACTTGACTGAATCCAAACATTTACATTCTCAAATGACTGTTGAGCAATAAAAGGTGAGCTTTGGCTCACGTTGTAGTGGCCTTAACTTGAAGGGCCCAGCTTTCCTGCATTGGCAATGGCAACCACCACTATTAATCATTATGTGATTAAGGTGACATTTTAAACTTTGAATAACTTCAAGTAGAAAAGTGCAAAAAAGGGAAAGCCCATTTGTGTGTACGTGTGCATGGGTATTCGAAAAAAATAATTGGCTGCTTGTTGCTTTTATTCCCTTTCCACTGTGTAATGTCTGATTTTGAATAATAACCCAGGTTATTATTTCTGTGTCTGACTCACAACCACCCATTGTGACTCCCGTGTTGAAATATTGCCCCCCCCCAAAAAAACAACAAAAAGGCAGTTGAAACCAAAACAAAGAATGATGTCATAAGAACAACTTGTGCTCTCATTGTACTGGTGGCAATGCCGTGCCAGCCACAACAACATTTTTGAGAATGAATTGAACAAAGCCAGGTAGAATTACACTAGTTTGCTTTTTAATTTGATGGAAGTGATGTATCGGTGCCTCTGTGTTTGGCCTCATGCCCTCAGACCCTAGTGACTTCTTATCACCGCTAAGTGGGAGCACTAACGTGCTGGTACTCATTAAGCAAGTTGGAAGACAGCTCAAGTAAAGAAGGGAGAGTCCCACTGGAGTGTTTGGCTTGCGACGCCCTTATTTGGCTTGACACGTTCCTGTTGAAATTTGTATTGTGACTTTTGAGTTAAAACTCAAACTAATATTTCTCCTCCTCTCCTCAGCTGGGATTTCAGTGTTTGGGGCATTCCTGCGTTCCGAGTTCAGTGAAGAAAATCTGCAATTCTATCAAGCCTGTGAGCAGTACCAACGTTCGTCCAACAACTTCAGCCTGCAGAAGAGGGCAAAGGACATCTGCGCTACCTACATCCGACCTGGTTCACCTCGGGAGGTAAAGGCCCGCTTTGATGTCTGTGTGAGCTTCACTGTAACGTGAAAGGAACATCGTGTCAGTTCATGGTGTCTTTTTGTGTCGTCAAGTCTTAACAGCAGTTAGTGCAAAACAATTGTTTCCATCGGCATTAAATAAATAACCAGCTCTCTAAATCTGCGTCTTCAGCGTAGTTTTGGGTTGAGGAGAGACACAGGGCTCCTTTGATGCTTGCCAAACATGTTGGTTTTTCACGCAAAATGCCAGTTGACCAGCTAGTTTTTGAACGACCTGTGAGGCATATTTTCACGGAAATGTCGGTCGAATTCCAAAGTGTACAACATTTCGGGCAACTTTAGAATTTCTGCTTCCACAGTTTGTTTTTCTTAAGTGTGCCTGCCTTGTTTCTGGCCTTTTTCTTCCTCCCCAGAGCTCCTTGCTATTGTTGTTTGTGGCCATGACCATACTCCTGGAAGTACTGATTATTTGATTTGTATATCTGTACATGGTTTTAGCAGGTAAATGACACAACCACAAAGGTTTAGGAAACAATAAGTATACACACTCAAGGCCCACTTTAGTGCACCAGTTTAACTACCTGTTCTAAATACCTAGTTTAATGGTAGGATCGCATTGCATTGAGACATGAGATAAACAAGATAATCTACTGAAGTGTCAGAATGGAATTTAACTGATTGGTTAACAGACCAGATCATGAAAATCTACCATGAGTGGCAGCAAAATGCATCATTGAATGATGGACATTTGCACATAGAAATATGCAAATTATTATACACAACATGCAAAACATTTTAGATATTTAACTTATTTAAAAAAAATACTATGACTAACAGTGTGAATTCTTCCATACCAGCAGTCTTCAAATCTTGACGGTTCCGTGGGCTTCTCTTATAGACCTGGAGTTTCAGTTCTTTGCATAGATTTTCGATTGGATTCAAATCAAGTGATTGGCTGGGCCACTCTAGCAGCTTTTTTTTCTTCTTCTTTGAAACCAATTGAGAGTTTGCTTGGCAGTATGTTTTGATCATTATTCTGCTGAAATGTCCACCCTCGTAGATGGCAGCAGATTTTTGTCAAGAATGTCTGTCCATTCATCCTTCCTTCAATAATGTGAAGTTTACCAGTATCATTTGTTGAAAAGCAGCCCCACACCATCAAGTTCCCACCTCTGATCTTCACTGTTGGTATGGTATTTTTAGGGTGATGTGCAGTTCCGTTTCTCTTCAAACGTGGTGCATTATGGCATCCAAACAGTTCAATTTTACTCTCATCCGACCAGACTATATTCTCCCAGTATTTAACTGGCTTGTCCAAATGTTGTTCAGCAAACTTTAAACGAGCTTTGACATGTTTTAAACAAGCCTCGACAGCAATGGGGTCTTGCGGGGTGAGCGTGCATACAGGCCATGGCGGCGGAGTGCATTACTCACCGTTTTCCTTGTGACATCAGTACCTGCTAATTCCAGGTCTTTTTGAAGCTCTCCACAGGTGGTCCTTGGTTCTTGGACAACACTTCTGATTATTCTTTGCACTCTGTCAGAAATCTTGCAAGTAGCACCTGATCGAGGCAAATTTCTGGTATTATGATTGGCTTTCCACTTACGTACAGTATTATGGCCCCAACCGTGCTCACTGGAACGTTCAGAAGCTTAGCTATGCACCTGGAACCAATGCCATCATTTAGTTTGCAATGTTCTTGAGACAGCACTCTGGTCTTAAGCAACATGAGATGTGTCTTGACTCACATTTCAGACTTTTGACTCGCTCTACTTTCTTTGTATGTATGGATTACTTGGGTTGTTCCCAACATCTGGTGAAATGTTCAGGTCAATAGCACCTTTGGAAGTATATCTCGTGAGAAAAACGTCTCGTGACGTTAAATACTTATTTCAGCCGTTTTATATCAAACAGGTGTGTGATTTATTTTTTTATTATTTAGTTTACTTTAATCCTAATTTTGCCTAAGTTGAATATACAGCTTAACATCTTCACAGACTAACAGGGTGGAATGAGATATTGGGGACACACAAATGATATAAACTGCTGTTTCCATCGCTCTATATTTACATTTAGAGAGACTTTAATTAAATCTAACCAATAATGGAGGTGCATTTCTATTGACAAAAATGAAAACTGAAAATTTGCCTTCGGGACATCAATTGAAGGGCCATAAAAACAACATACGTTTACTACATAGAAAAATTGAATGGCATAATTGTGTGTTTTTGTTTGAAGGGAGACCACAATTTATGATTAAATGTTTTCATCATACGTATTTTACTTAAGTAAAATAGTAGGGACGGAAAATTATATTTGCTGACCATTTCCGTGCCTGTATGAAAACATACAGGATATATTGCGGATATATTTGGATTCATCTTAAGTGCATTTTATAAAGGCATACTGTTTATTGTGTATAGCAGTGGTTCAGGACCCAAAATTGGACCGATTGCGGGTGGGTCGCAGACAGCTCGTGAACAAAAATTTACATATGTTCCTATTCAGATGTTTATTTTCCCATACACTACAGAGGTGTACTAAGTTCCACACAGAACATTATAGGAAAGCAACAAGAAATGTTACGTCCTTATTCTCTCGCCATGAGTTGACTCTGTAAACAAATACAGGGCGGACGTCATGGCAAGCAATATGCCTTTGGCGGCACAGCAAACTCATTTAAGAATATAACATACTGTACAAATGTTTTCAGAGGCTATTTTTTTTAAACAAATCAAATCTTTTTTTTTTTATTTTTTTTTTTAACTTCTGTGAAAGTGGGTCATAACGATGCAACAATAGGAAAATGGGACCAGCCGCACAGTGGCTGAGTGAATCTCAGCTTGTCACCTCGATTATGAGGGAGAGAAATGTCGACACGTTGGAAGTCGGACACGTTTGGGCACCTCACGCCGTCCTAGAAATATGTGCTATGTATGATATAAATAGTTTGTATCACAGTCGGTAGTTGAAAGTGTGTGTTGCGATCGTGAGAAACATGACGCAGTTCATGGAGTGAATGACAAACACCGTGGGAAAAAGCCACTGATGTTCCACTCAGGCAATGCGCTCATATAGCATTGATCACGATGTGTTTGTTGTTGTATATCTGGAAATACATCATTTTGCCATCAAAAGGGCTTCCTCAGTCTTGTTTTGTTGTTTTACAGTTTGATGCGTTAGATATTAGCGTCAAAGTCACTGTTCTGCTTGACATGATTCTTTTCTCAAAAACCTTCTTTTCTCCGCTTTTTTGGTCAGAAACCGGTGTTTGAGGTGAAAGCAACCTATCTTCTACTGCTGATTACTAAAGAACAGCCAACTGTAAAAAACAAAAAGATGATGGTGAAAGAAAGTTCTTCACTATAAGAAAGAGGAGAACAATATTCTGTGGGTCTTGAAAGATCAGTCAAAATGTTTTCAAATGGCTGGCAAATTCGGAACTGGCAGTCGATGAGTTAATTTTGTGAAGACTCACCAGCTGTACAGATGGCAAGGGACCTGTGGACTTATGCGGGTATCTGATTAAGGATCTTTTCACAATCACCACGCTGTCTTTCTCTAGGTGAACTTGGACTGCAAGACCAGAGATCTCACCATCCAGTTGCTGCAGGCTCCCTCTCACACGTCTCTGTACCATGCCCAGAAGCGCATCTACTGGCTGCTGGACATGGACTGTTACCCCCGCTTCCTCCAGTCCACCATCTACCTCTCCTTACTGCGGGAGGCCGACTAGCATCCGCATGCTTATTGCACGCAGACTGTGAATGCAGTAGGGATGGCCTCCGGTACTTCCTGGATTTCCTACTTAAATAATACAGACAGCAAAGTACGAAGGGGGGGGGAAAAAAAAAAAAAAAAAAAAAAAGTCAAGAATAAAGTTGTAATGTTAGCATTATTTGTAATATTATGAAAATAAGTGTTATTTTATGTGACACAAATGTGGTGATATTACAAGAATAAAATTCAAATTTTAAAAATAAATGTCCAAATTCCCATACAGATGTACAGTATGCAACAGTCAGAGCCCAGCAGCTCCTGTCTGTCTGTACCGACTGTCCTACAGTACATTAATTGGGTTGTAAAATGATATATTTGTTTCAAAAAATGGTTCATGACGAACAAATGCACCAAAAGGGGCGATTTCTGTTTCAACATTTGAACAATATGAATGAAATTAAACTGCTCATACTGATAATTGTGAGAGGAAAAAAGTTGACCACATTCCCAGCAGTCCTCAGTTTACCACGGATATTGTGCTGATAATGTCATGACTTTATTCTTGTAAGATTACTACCCCCCCCCCCCCCCCCACCCCACACCTCTATTATCAATCCATTTTCCTGTCGTCATTTGAGTCATGAGTAACTGTAGCCTATCTTGGCTGACTTCATCGAAAAGGGAGGCTCCTGTACACCCTGGTTTGGTATCCGGGGGCAGGCACGAAAAAAACATCCACACTCACATACCTTTGTACAATTTAGAGTAGTACTCGAAATAGCCTGCCGCATGTTTTTGTAATGAAGGAGGAAGTTGGAGTACTCAGGCAAGCTTTTGCCTAATTGTTCTTGTAGTTCCATGTATGATGAACTTTTAATGACAAATGCATGCGAATTTATGTACCAGAACGATGGGGCACTCTATTGCTGGTGCAAATTAGGATTGCTCAGCCTTGGTGGAGGTCCGCGCTGTTCCTCATTAAGTTGATCTAGAAACCTGTCCTACATTTACAGAAAAACACTCCTGCCCTAACACATTACTTGTAAATATTTACAATAAAACTGAAAAATTAGTGTTAAGATTTTTGTTTGTTTGTTTTGGACAAATACATGGTGTAATATTTTACCTCCAATAATAAAGTGCCTGCAACTGACCAGTTATCAGTAGTTCCAACTGAACATGTTTGGTTTGTTTGTTTGATGTGTGACCAAGTCATGATGTGCTGTGTTTGAGTTTTTTCTTTTTTTTTTTTAAGTACTGTATATTATTATTACAAGCTTCAAATCAAAACAAAATTAGCCCATGCACGTTTGCATGGGCTAATCTAAGGGAGAAAACAAACATCACAATATTCTACACTTGCAGCTATTGCACAGTGGAAGACAAACATGAAGCGCGTTTAATAAATGTTCCAGATCTAATTAAGAATAGGTGACATTTCTACCCTTTTCAAGCGCATCATACAAATGCAAGTTTAAATGAAAATAGTGCATCAACAACTGGTTGTTGATGCACCTGCTGGATGCCTTATTTCTTTCTGGAGCTATTTCTTCTTGGGTTGGAAAAGGAAACTGTTCACATGTTCCATGACCTGTGAAACTGCACAGCGCTTACTTTAATCATTAAACATCTTCCGTGTAGGCAGATAATGTCCTCGCTTGCTGCAGTAAGCCTTGGCCAGTTTTCTTTTTGTCGATGTGGAGAAGAAAAACAGGTTCAGCAAGAATATATTCTTGGTGAGTATCCTGCGCAAACCTACTATGAATTAAAGTGTTAGTTTCAGCTCTTCACACACACTAACGTGTTCTTTTTAAGGATTAGCATTTTCTCTTAAGTGACCTAAAACTGTAAAAATGTAGTGTTGGAAAATGAAGAAAATCCAATATTCAATACAAGAGCCGAATACAAAAAAATGCTTCCTTTTCAAAGATAATGTTCAATTTTGATTATTATTGTGTTCTGCACCGCATCACATCGACAATCCTTTTCTGCCAAAATGTGAGATGCACCGAATCACATGCCCTTCTGCTTTGTGGGACCCATTTAAATATTAAAATTGAACCACGGAACCATTTACTCTTTGAGTCACACTGGAAAAGTGCCACAGGGCCTGTGTTTGTCTCCAGGCACCCTGAGACTGTCTGAGGAACTAACTGAGTGACAATTAACATCTCATCTGTGTGATAAAACGTTGTAGAAGTTGCCCACTGCCACATATAGTGAAGGGTGAGTTTTATTAGCTTTTTCCAAGTGTTTCTGTGAAAGTCAAATAAGCTAAAGCAGGAAAAGTACTCAATTTGGACATCTCAAAATGGATAAAATAAAAAAAAAAGTACGTACAAAAATAAAATACTAAATGCGTAATATTTCCTGCTGTTTGAAGTAAACTTATGTCCACAAGTATTTGGATGATAATAAAAGTTACGATTTTTGCTTTCATACACCAACACAATGAATTTACTACTGTAAAACAACCAGATGATTGAAGTGTGGACTTCAACTTCACAACAATATAACATTTATCATTTAGAAATTAAAACCCCAATGCCAATGAAGTTAGGACACTGTGTTAAACATAAATAAAAACAGAATACAATGATTTGAAAATCATGTTTGACCTATATTAAATTGAATACACTACTATTAGACCCCTTATGACGACGACGACAAACAATGGACTTGGTTTTCCCTTGCCTGGACGCGGGTCACGGGCCCCCCCACTGGAGCCAGGCCTGGTGGTGGGGGCTCGAAGGCGAGCGCCTGGTGGTCGGGCCTGCACCCATGGGGCCCGGCCAGGCACAGCCCGAAAGGGTAACGTGGGTCCCCATTCCCATGGGCTCACCACCTGGGGGAGGGGCCATAGTCGTCTGGTGCAGTGCGAGCTGGGCGGTGGCCGAAGGCGGGGACCTTGGCGATCCGAACCCCGGCTACAGAAGCTGGCTCTAGGGACGTGGAATGTCACCTCTCTGGCAGGGAAGGAGCCCGAGCTGGTGTGTGAGGTGGAGAAGTTCCGACTAGATATAGTCGGACTCGCCTCCACACACAACTTGGGCTCTGGTACCAGCCCTCTCGACAGGGGTTGGACTTTCTTCCACTCTGGAGTTGCCTACGGTGAGAGGTGCCGAGCAGGTGTGGGTATACTTATTGCCCCCTAGCTTGGTGCCTGTACGTTGGGGTTCACCTCGGTGGACGAGAGGGTAGACTCCCTCCGCCTTCAGGTGGGGGGATGGGTCCTGACTGTTGTTTGTGCCTATGCACAAAACAGCAGTTCAGGGTACCCACCCTTTTTGGAGTCCTTGGAGGGGGTGCTGGAGAGCGTTCCCGCTGGGGACTCCATTGTTCTGCTGTGGGACTTCAATGCTCACGTGGGCAATGACAATGAGACCTGGAAGGGCGTGATTGGGAGGAACGGCCCCCCCGATCAGAACCCGAGCGGTGTTCTGTTATTGGATTTCTGTGCTCGTCACGTATTGTCCATAACGAACACCATGTTCAAGCATAAGGGTGTCCACACGTGCACTTGGCACCAGGACACTCGGGTGAAGAGAGGGGCGGAGCTGTCAACTGATCACCACCTGGTGGTGAGTTGGCTCCGATGGTGGGGGAAGATGCCAGTCCGACGTGGCAGGCCCAAAGGTATTGTGAGGATCTGCTGGGAATGTCTGTCAGAATCCCCTGTCAGAAGAAGTTTCAACTCCCACCTCCGACAGAACTTTGCTCATGTTCCGGGGGAGGCGGGGGACATCGAGACCAAGTGGACCATGTTTCGCGCCTTCATATCTCTGGGTTTGAGGTCACCGAGGTAGTTAAAAAAGCTCCTCGGTGGCAAGGCCCCGGGGGTGGATGAGATTCGCCCGGAGTTCCTAAAGGCTCTGGATGTTGTGGGGCTGTCCTGGTTGACACGCCTCTGCAACATCGCATGAACATCGGGGACAGTGCCTCTGGATTGGCAGACTGGGGTGGTGGTTCCCCTTTTTAAGAAGGGGGACCTGAGGGTGTGTTCCAACTACAGGGGGATGACACTCCTCAGCCTCCATGGTAACGTCTATTCAGGGGTGCTGGAGAGGAAGGTCCGTCGGGAAGTCGAATCTCAGATTCAGGAGGAGCAGTGTGGTTTTTGTCCTGGTCGTGGAACACTGGAGCAGCTCTACACCCTCGGCAGGGTCCTCAAGGGTGCATGGGAGTTCGCCCAACCAGTCTACATGTGTTTTGTGGACTTGGAGAAGGCGTTTGACCGTGTCCCTCAGGGAGTCCTGTGGAGGGTGGTTTGGGAGTACCGAACCCTGGACCTCAAGCAGCTTGGGTTCTGTTCTTCACCCGGCTTCCTCCAAACCCTTGGACCTTGATTCCCAAATGAAAGGCACACTTTCATCGGAAAAGAGGACCTTGGACAACTGGTCAACAGTCCAGTACTCCTTCTCCTTGGCCCAGTTGAGACACTTTCTACGTTGGCTCGGGCTCAGAAGTGGCGTGACCCAAGGAACCAGACAGTTGTAGCCCATCTCCCGGATGCGTCTGAATGTGGTGGTTTTTGAAGCTGTGACTCCCGCCTCATTCCACTCTTTCTGGATCGCTGCTAAATTCTTGAATCTTCTCAGTTTGATAATCTGCTGAAGCCCACGGTCATCTCTTTTGCTGGTGCATCTTCTCCTGCCACATTTTGCCCTTCCACTAGACTTTCCATTGATATGCTTGGACACAGCACTCTGTGAACCTCCATAGCCTCCTTAGCTATGAACCTTTGTGGCTTACCATCCTATGGATGGTATCAATGATGGTCTTCTGGCCAGTTGTCAAGTCTGCAGTCTTCCCCATATTGAACCCAACTGAGATAATTGAACCAAACTGAAGCAATTTAATAACACCTGGGGAAACTTGTGCAGGTGCTTTGCGTTTAGGAGGTGATTAGTGTGTGACACTCAGTTGAAAATATTTATGGCCTGCAAAATTTGGGCTGATTTCTTCACAGTATTCAAATTTTTGGAATTCCTGATTTTGTGGGGTTTTTTTCAGCTGGAAGTCCAAAAATTATGAAAAAATAAATAAATACTTGAAATTGTTTAAATTGTGGGCTCTGAATCTATATAATCTATGAAAGTTTAATTTTTTTCATGGAATTATGTAAATAAATAAACTTTTCCATGATATAATTTTTTTTGTGGAAAGGGTCTGTTATACATCTGGACATATAATCAGTATTCAATGGGCATACACAAAGGGGATTCAGTGTTAGAGTTAGGAGTTCTATGCCTTACTCAAAGCAATGCCAGTCACACATTTTTTGGGTCCACCACAGGTAATTATTTGGTCTCTAACTCAAGTTCTTAGACATTTGTTTACATGTTCTGTGACGTCTGAGCAGAAAGCAGGAGTGACCTGGAACACTGCCAAAGGAAAGCACAGTTTAGATTAAACAGCATATCAAGTAAATACAGAGACGTTCGTTTGCATTAAAAAACTTTCACTGCGTTGCTATAGTATTTTATTGTTATGAAAACAGAAGTGAAGAGTATAAACTGCTTGGGGTTAATGCCGAGGATGAGCTCACTATCCGGTGTCTTCCGAGGTGAAAAGAATGTTTGTTTGATCATTATGAGATGAATGGAAAGAAATAGGCAGACTCGCATTTAAAACATTAAGGCTGTGTCATCACTAGGTATCAAAGAGAGCTTTTTTTTTTTTTAACTATTAAAATTGCGATGTCTTTCACTTGTGCACCAATTCATTTTAAGAGAAATGTGAGTTACGTCTGACTTGTCATTCTATTATGACGACATTTGATAAGCAACAGTACCACGTTTGACATGTCGAACTAAAGGCTCGCTTTACTCAGCTAAGAGTGGAAGTGGAAATTGCTCAAACTATCTACGATCTGAACTTTGGATAAGCAGAATCTGGTTTGTTCCAAACTGGTGCACACACCCTGTGCAAAGACTCCTAGAAACGCAGCTGCACCAATAAATAACCACTGTAAACCAATAGAGTTTTTTTTCCCACTGGTTGAAGGTCTCTGGGTGCCTCTAAAGTAACTCGAACAAACAAACTCGATGTCACAATTCTGGCGTCTCCTGCTTTTTTTTTTCCAATAAAGCCGAGCCTCTTGTGACCTCACACGCTGCTGAAACAAATTCAGCTGTTACAAAAACGCGTCTTAAGAATCTTCTCAATCCTTGCAAGCCAATTATTCCTGTGGGAGTGTGTAACTGTTAATAAATACACAATATGGACAAAACTTTTGGGACGCCGGGTTATTAAACCTGGATCTGAAAGAGGAAAACCTTGTTTGATCACAGGTTGTCTTGGGTGTGGGAAGCAGTGGCGAGG